>NC_141332.1:18440000-18497500 GCF_037954235.1 Aulostomus chinensis | reverse complement strand
CGTCCTTCATGACGGCCAGTATAGGAAGAAGTGGGATCCCACCATGTTGGAGAGTTTTGACATAGCCAGGCTCTCTGCGAATGCTGATGTGGGCTACTACTCATGTAAGAACCACGACCCTCCACGTTTGTTTGTCATGGCACCGGTTCTCCTCTCATCAGTCCAGCTCACAGAAAAACACCGCCGTGATCAGGAAAGCCGAACTATTCTGCTGTTTCATCCGTATTAAAACACTCAGACGAAAGCTTGTTTAGTGTAGAGAACTGACTTCACTCATCTGTTTCCTGTGTCGACACTCCTGTAAGAGGACCCGTCCCTCCGCTCCACCGCTCTGTTTACTGTCAAAACAAGCCTCTACTAAGGTTGTGACACAATACATAATCTGATTTTTATTTTTATTTATTTTCATTTCTGTATTTGTGTCTCTCCTCCTGCAGGGCTTTGTCCAAATCCGATCAAGAACCGAGATGTGGTGACGCTGCGTTCGTGGCGGGTGATGGATGACGAGTACATTATCATCAACTTCTCAGTCAAACACCCGGTAAACCACCACCACCATCACCTCCTCCTTCTCCTCCACACGCTCTGGGCTGCCTTTACATTTCAAATTATTTGATAGCCACAGTGTTTAAAAGTGGTTGATTGTTTTGTTTTGTTTTTGTTTCCCAATAACAGAAGTTTCCTCCTCGCAGTGACCTGGTGAGAGCCATCTCCATCCTCACCGGCTACTACATCAAACCCACGGGACCTAACAGTTGTATTTTCATGTACCTTTCACAAGCCGACCCCAAAGGTACCTCACCGTAAACTACCAATGTGTTGTGTGGTGATTCCGTCCAAGCCGCTGTCGTTTAAGTTTGCCCTCATCTTGTTTCTCCAGGTTCTCTTCCAAAGTGGGTGGTAAACAAAGCTTCTCAAACTCTGGCTCCGCGGGTACGTAAGGCAACACACACTTTTCACACTTGACTCCAGTTAACAAGTGTATCTGACAGCGTGGGCATGTGTGTATTCAAAAAAGTGTTGTTTTTTTTTTCCTTTTTAAACGTGTAATAATAGGTGTGTGGATTTGAAGGAGTGAGGGTTTTGTGTGTCTTCAGGAATAAAGGTAACCATAGCAACCCAATTGAAGGCCCTGACCAGCTGAGATTGCTGACAAAGAAGTTTCTCTGCTGGAGTTGTTGCTTCTCTCTCCTGGTAGAACTTGTTCACCAGGTTTCATTCCCTCCTCAACTATTTAGACCAGAGTGTGTGTGTGTGAGAGAGAGAGAGAAAACCCTTATGAAAGAGGATTAGAACGGCACGTGAAATGTTTATTTTAGAAATATAAAACAATAATTCTTTGACTTTTTTCCCTCAGCTTTTGAGTTTTTTTGCAGATAGAATTTCACGGTTTTCCCTAACCAACGTCTGGAGCATTCATTGACTGAATATTTTCACAAATTTATCCAAAGCCTGGATAAGAAAAATGTGGTCCAGTTGAAATTCTTTTCTCTTTGACGACAAATTAAAAGACAGCCATGTTGTAATTTGTAGAATTGAAAGATTTCAAGTAGATGGATAAATAGATCACATGACCTATACTTGTTCCTCAATCTCACTTTTCTTTTCATACAGATTAGAATCTATTTGGCATATATTCCAAATTGCATCACAGATCTTGCATCCGTGCATTATACAAGTTTGGGTTTACCTAAATGTTGTTCGATGTTATTTTTCTGTTTCGGTTTGTTGCTTCAGCAAGTTTGCATTTTCCCATTCAAAAGCTGACTTCAAATACGTAACAATCATAATTTTGGATGTCATCTTTGAGAAACTTGGTATTAAATGATGAGTTATCTTTATATTCTTGATGTCATAATAGTATTGGAAGTTGAGTACACAGCCCGAGGCTCAGTGCATGCAAGAATGAAAGGTTGTTGGCCGCGTAGGCTGGTATTTCATCACCAGCTTTATCTGAAAATGAAGGTGGGGTTGCTGTCAGATTGGAGCGCTCTGATAATCTTATCCTCTCTCCTCGCTTCATGTCCAGGTGATGAAATGTGTGCACAAGGCGGGACAGAACTACCCTGAGTGGAAACGGCAGAACTCTCCAGACCAGAAACCCTGGCTGTTCCCAGAGCAGAGCAACCTTCCCATGATGGACGTTGCAGAACTATCGCTACAGAGAGCAGACTCGCTGGACAACGTGGACGAGAGTTCTAAACTGGAGGTTCAGGACAGCGAGGAGTGCAGTTGAATGGAAACTGAGGAGAGGAGGGATGGACGGGAGAATGGACTGAGTGCTCGAGCCTCCCAACTCTGGTGATCCTGTCATTTATCCCTGAAGTGAGCGTGACGTGTTTACAGCTGCCGTTGCCGATGGAAATGAACCAAGAACAAGTTGCCTTTGACTTCAGGCCGACCTACTCAACATCTCTGCAGCGTTGGCTACCGTGATGCGTTTTATTTTATGTCGGGGTGTTTTTATTTTGTAAAGAATGTACAGGTTTGTAGAAATGTGACAGCACTACACTACTGCCCCACCCATCCACCCACCCCGCCCTTTTTAATAGCAGCTATCTTCACTACAAAACAAACTTATGAAGGAAACTTGTGGAGGAAAGCAGTGGAAGTACTCGTGGGAAGTGGAATTACTTCTGGTGGGATTCTTATTTATAGGAGAAACTGTTTTAGCTGATCAAATTACTGGCACCTGCATTGGACTCATCTTAACTCTTTACTGCATTTACAAGAAATTAATGCTGCGTTAAACATTGCTGCCATCAGTCCTCCCTTTTATGAGGATGGTTATGTTCAGTGGTTACTGATTGCTTTCGCCGGCCCATTTTAGAGTTTGTGATCCGTGGCCGTGTTGAACTGTAGGTTTTTGGGTTGTTTTTTTTACGTCCACAAGTCACAGGCCCCCAAAAATAACCTTTAAACTGCATCAGCACCTCTTTAACAGTCATTTAACTACTGAACATGCGGCACCATTACTGTTCCTTCGGGCTTTAATGACGTTTATTGCCAGCATTTGGTTTATTTTATTCAGTTTTATTATTAACGTTGAATATGTTTCGAAATGCGATACAGGAAAGCTGCCTCGAAGTTTACTGTATTTGAGCTCGTTCGGTTGTGCACTTGTTTGCATCGGCACTGAAGGACGGAATGATAACTCCTTGGAGGTCGTATTAACATGTAATGTGTATAAGATCTTTGTATTATACCAGCTGAACATTGTTTTAGTGATTTCATCAATTTTTGATTTATTTATTTTAAGTTACTGTAAACATGTTGCTGGAAAAAGGACCTTGAATGAAGCTTCACAGGCTGAAACAGTTAGATTTCTTCTGGTTGTATTTAATGTTATAACTTTTGACTTTTGGAGAAAAAAAAAAATAAACCCCGACCAGGTTAACTCTGGCTTTGGCTACTTTTTCTGTGTGTTAAGAGTCATCGATCACTCACCATTTAAAAAACAAACAAAGAACAAAAGCTGATTGTCAGTATGTGCTTGTGTAGTAAATGTATAGTAGCACAAAGGCAAAATATGTAAAATGCACAGTTTTTAATTCATTTCTCAACAGAAAAGCGCAAGTCCCTTAATGTATCTTACGTGTCACTGGTACTTTCCCTCGTCCTCAATGACAGAGTGAAGGATTTGTCACATTTTCCTCCAGTGGTGACAGTTTCTAGAGAAACCAAGAAACCAGAACGAGTCTGGCTACTCGTACCGGAGCAAACCAGCTTTTATCAAGTGCACCAACAGGTTACGAGGGTTCAAGACTTCATTCCTGTCCTTATCGGATGTGCTTCAATGAAAAACGGTTCTAACCAATAAGTTAATCAGATATAAAAACCAAATATATTCTTTTACATAAAAGCATGAGCAAAGCGTTAATGAGGAGAAAGAGACAGGTATTTCTAGAAATCGTCAAACTTGGAATGAAACCCAGCAGGAATCCAGATGGTGGAGCAACAACCCATGAGACTGGACGTGGAGATACAGCTGTCACACTGTGTCTGTTGAAACTCCCCTTCTTCTTTAAACACACTATCGTCTCTAGTTCAGCTCAATGAGTTGATCATATAAAGCAGTGTATGCAACGTTACAATGTTGAAATGTACTACGACTACAAAACCACATTGTTGCAGTCATGCGGAACCCTTTGAACTGAAATGTTTTTACCCAGTAACAAAAGAATTTTTAAAAAAGGATGTGTTGTATTTTCACAGTAATATTCAGAAGGCGCTGTTGTCTTTGCAGCTGCATATGTCAGTGTGAATTGCAATCTCATTCATACATACATTTATACATTTTATACACTCGTGTTTTCTATCTGTGTCGTCAAGGCAATCATGTACAGAGCACTCAAGTGCTTCTCTAAACTCGATCAAATAAATCTCGTCATCTCATTGAGGTCTCAGGGACAATGAATGGAGACCATGCTTAATCAAACGATGCAGGGTCGATATTATTACACTTCTAAAAAATATACATCATTTCTCTTATCTAACATGAAAAATGCGTGTGTAAAAATTCTGAATGTCCAGAAAATATAAAAATGACTTCCTGTGAAAATTGATGGTCATATATGCGGTGTGTAAGTGTATGAGTGTGTACAGAGGACAGAGACTGAGTCAGACATCAGTCACCATTAAAGTGAGACAGGATGGAGGCCAGAGTCTGTGGGAGGGAGGCAAGGACGGGCCACCGCTTTCTCTGATAATGCTGCCACCTAGTGGACGGTCCTCTCCTTCTGCCTTTGGTAGTCTGATGAAAGAGCACAAATGGAACACTGTTACAGTGGATTCAAAAGAATCTGCCAGAATGATCAGAATCGATCAACCTCAAAGCCACTTCCAGTGTTGAAGGTGAGCAGTGAGACCAGCCAGACCTTCACTGGAGACAATGTGAAGCATATAAAACCACACGTGAGTTGTGCTGTGTTCTTTATTCGTTAGCAAGAAAACAAGTCTGCATTTTAATGACAGCCAATTAAATAGATGCTGCTGATAAAGTACAAACAGAAAGGAGAAAGAGGTGAAGCCAATATCACATCCTTTCACTACGGTAAACTATTTATTCCATATTAATTGTATTTTATGTATCCACTTCTACTGTGGTTTCATTCTTTAGTACTCTTCTACTAAATTTTCAATACCATAGAGTCTATATCATCTACTCTGAACCATTTTTTATATAATTCCTGTCATTTTTTATATAATTCTCTTTCTATACTTAAAAAAAAAAAAAACACAAAAAAACTAAAAATAGAGAGGGTCAGTTGCCCACAACTGTCAGGGGTGCTTGAAACCATATTCACACAGTTCTGTTAGCTCACCAGTGAACAGAATTAAGTCCCACAGTGCAGAAAATCCACCAAAAGACTGAGCTATTAAAAATTTTGAAAAAAACAACAACACACAAATACAAAAATAGATTCAGTTTCAAAGGATTTACTGAATCATGAATGTGAGCCACAGTGGTTGTTAGAAAAGAAAAGAAAAACCTACCGGCAGAGATCAACGTCAAAGACACGACCACATAAATAGTAATGTGTCTCTGTTCGGGCAGCAGAGGTACCTGAGGTAGGTGTTTACACACCTATAATATCTTCTCCATGACTTTTGTATGAATTCGAAAAAGAAGACTCACTGTAAGGAAAGAAGCGAACCCTCATCAGGATTTCTCGCGCAGTCTTCAGAATCTCCACGGCCTAAAAAAGGACAGATTAACATCGATTACCAAGGCTGGATCAGGTCTCGGAGGACTCGTCTCTTCGTGTCAACTTGCTTAGCATTTTTTTTTTTTTTAATCGGAATTGAGTTTATCAAAAACAAAAACAAAAAAAATTGCACAGACAAATAATGTATTGAGCAGAGACTTGCAAACACACACAGAGAATTTCCAATATTCTACGTTAAACTGACGACTCAACCACACCAAGCGAAACAGAAATCGATGGTGTTTTAATGGTGAAAATTTGAGGTGGATTTAGATGCATTATTGTAATCCCTTCTACACTGATCCGGGATCAGTCCAATGATTCACAGCCTAACAATACACTTCCAGATTGTTGCAGAGATACAGTGGTAAGGGGTAATTACAAGCGTGAAGTCTCCGAAGATTCCACATTGTAAATCTCTTTCAAATCATTTTAGAATGTTTTCAAGACGTTTCAGAATGTTAGGGAGTTGCAGCCGTTCTTCACTGGTCGGAGCTGGGCCTTAAAGCGTCATAAATCCTAATAAATACTGTCTTATTACTTGCACTGCGCCGCTGTTGTTTTTGTACAGCTGAGATACCTCCCACATTCTGGAGTGACAATCTGACAACTGTCTTATTAGAGATATGCTTGTGCAACCTGACTGGGAACAAGCTCCCCGGTTTTGTGGCTAAAAGTGGGCGGAAACAATTAAGGAGTCTGACACAAACACTGCAGAACCAATCCAAAGTCTTTAGGGCGGTGAAATGAAGTCAGGTGCCATTGCAATGACCGGGCCTCAGTCGCAGGAGAAAACTCCTTCAGTGATTGCTGATGTTTGAGGTGTTTTCAGGTAAATATGTCCATCGGTTGTACAGAATCAGGATACATCTCTCTCTCTCTCTCTCTTTCCCTGTCTGCCATTTTGTTACTGAGGATGACTGGGATGAGAATCATTTCTGGTAAGGAACTTCTCTGACTAAATGTAAGCGATGTTTGTTTGTTCACGGTTTGAACAACTCAGTGACGTTCAGAAATCCCCAGACATCAGTGGGCTGTTGTCTGATGTCTGGTATTGCAAGACTAGTTTAATATTTAGCTCTCAAAGTTTGAAACCACTGCACAACATGGAAGTATAATAACATGAAAAGTGAAATTCTGACTTACTCTCGAGTGTTCGATGTCTTGGAAATCAACATCATTCACAGAGAGAACCTGGTCTCCCTCCTGCAGCCCTGCTCGGTGGGCGTCAGAATCTGGAACCACCTGCCGACAGGTGCAGAAAAAGCGAACTGTCAGTCTGTAGCACAAGCATGAGCACAAATTCTAAAAACACACTGGAGAGGGGGGACATAACCCACTTTAGATATGAAGATTCCCAGCTGTGAGGCTTTGCCCCCACGGATGTTGAAGCCCAGCTGTGCTCCCGGAGGTTTCTTTAGCACGATGGTGCGAGGTAGGAACTGGGTCAGCTCATTGTTGTAGTCAGGGTGGTGAACACGCTGAGAAGGGTCACATAGAAAGAGCTGAGGATGTAGCAGTCATGCCTCACAATGATGATTGTGTTAAAAGGCCTGGTGGTATTACAGGGCATCCCATTTATAATGACAACTGCTCAGTTCAGCAGGAATATTACAAGAAGGTTTGAAGCACAAAAGTAGGACCCGACCAACCTCTTGTGGGGGGATCCATGCTGGGGGGTTCTCATAGGAGGGCAGAAACACCACCGGGAGCTGGTAGTCATCGTACGGAATCTTCTGGTCCATTGTTTCTAACACAGACACAGAGCAATGCAGGTTAAGATCACCGTTAGGAAACCAATCATTAAATGTTTAGTTTACTCTTTGTTATAACTGGAGGTATGGACAACTAATGTTATTCAAAATTGCCACATGGTTAAATAATTCATAATAATTCAACATTGATTTGATAATCAAATACAAACTTATTATGCTCTTCAGTGGTTAGTTGAGATCATGTCAAACCAGTTTTAAAAAACAAAACAAAAAAATCATCACTCATACACCTCAAGGCCTTGAGGCAAGTGAGGATCGAACATATGAGGTACAGAAGATTTGACACCCTGAGGTGAACTGACACGGAGCGTTATTAGAATTTCATTTATTTACTTAGTTTTAATCAGAAAAAAAGTACAACAGAGAGGATTCAGGAATAAGTCCAATGATGTACAAGTCATGTAATTCTCTATGCGGCACTGGTGATATGACGTCATCTCCTTTTAATCGTTGAAGAGCATCGCAGGTGTGCATTTTGAATATCAAATAAATATTTAAATGATTTTACCCCTGAGGCAATCTGTGACCGCAGCATACGTGCGGTAATTGTAACTGCAGTTGGTGACGTCGATGTTGTTTTCATGTGCACTTATTATGACTCGGACCGTAATTGCCGGAACCCCATTTATATCAACACGCAAATGTGTCCAAAACAAGCAAATGATAAAACAGCGAGTGACATGAACACGAAGAGAATTGCGTGTACGATGGAACTCACACTGCAGCAAACTCACAGACGCCTGCTAGTGCTAAAGCTAGCTCACGAAGGCAACATAATGCGCGAGCGTGATTTGCTCGGTTTACCAGATTAAACAGTTCACCAGCGTTATTAGCATCTTCTCAGCTACAGCGTTGAAGATGCTAAATGACTCTTCTATGAAAAACAAAATAAGAGTAAAGCTTATAAAGACTCATTTATCTCACCAAGCAGAAGCTTTTTTTTTCTTCTCCTGCTATCACTACTTGATGGTGGTTGGCAAAACAACTTTCTAGTCAAACTATCGCCACCTTCTGGTTTGGAGTGTGAATCGCAACCGTTGGTAGCTTAAAGGAATACACCAACTTTTTTGGAAAAGCTTATTTTCTGTCCTCCTCAGAGCCAAACAAGGAAGATGGATAGCTCTCTCTCCTTTGTGTGTGCGGAAGGGGGTTAAGACCCGCAGAGACTGGCTGACAGCTTAGCCCAAGGAGTTTTAGTGGATGGGTTTGTTGCTAAAAATTCTCATTACTAGAAACATATAAACATCCATAATTTCTATTTTGTACATGTGCAGCCCGCTAAAAGGTGCAGTACACCAAGTTAAAGGCCATCAGGAATGTTTCCTATCAGCAGGGTTCAAGTTGCCATCAGTGCGACCGATAGAAAAACTCATGAAGCGAGCCAACTGTTGAGGACCACCTTCTCGCTCAAGGGTCTCGCTCAAGCAACAACTGTCAGAACCTCAAACTACTCTCCTCTTCTCTCTCCCGAAGAAAGCCTCGCACCAGCACGCTAACCCTGCCAGGCTCTAGAAGAGGAGGGGGCATATGCACTGTGAATCACTAAACCCACCATGTCTTGGAGCCCTGAATTGTTCCCCCTCATCATCTTCACAATTTCCAGACCATAGGGGATGTCCAGAGGCTGGACAGGGGAAGCTCACATCCCGCTGCCCACCACAGGTCCAAGGGCAGATCTGGAATAGGTCATGGCTCTGGAACTGAAAGTAGCAACAGGTCCAGGAACCATCCGTCCACTGTCAGACTGTCAGATACTCCACTTCTCCTGGACCAAAACTACTCTGGACATCAAACGATCCTCAAACATGAAAAGCTCTCCAAGACAGGAGGTCATGATCCACCTGTATGACAGGATGGACACCACCATCCTAGCCTCACCAACCCAGCAATGCATTTCAACAGATTCTATCATTTTCTCTTTGGTTTTCAGCTTGTAGGTTTTGATCCTAAATTTCAGTTGCGTTTTCAGCCATTTTCATCATTCTTCTGAACAAATTTTTTTTTACAGCTAGTAAAAAGTAGCAATGTGCTTAGAAAAGCTGCATCAGAGATTCACGAGTTTCCAGTTCGTCAGTGTTGCTTTGTGTTCGCCGCTTCCACGTATCCTGTTTTCTTGCTTTGTTGGATTTTTGTTTGAACAGTATTTATCTTGGACTTCCCTAAATCAGACATTTTTAGTTTGGACTTTCTTTGTTGGCTCGGTTGCGCCCAAGTGTAGCCAAGCCTCCGTTTATTTTTTCCGTCAATTTAATAAATACCTGAATTGTTTTTCTTGCATGCCTCAGATTCAGCTTTTGGGTCCTTGTCCCTTGCCTTTTTTTTTTTTTTTTCCAATCCCACACCCTTGACAAAGAACTTAGGACAAAATCTTCAGAGACACACGTTTGGATCACACCACAGTCCAGGGTCTTTTAACAATAGGAGAGGCGGGTCTGAGAGTACAGCCTAATGTAAACAGTGTCATAAATTGTGCAAATATTCCATAGGGGGAAAAAAAGACAAATATGGACTGGCTTCTAATGTTTTTGAGCAAAGTACCACTGCCAGTATTGTAAAGGTTTATGCAAATAAAGAATGATAAGAATGTATATGAACAATGTGATGTATTTGGCAATTTTACATGCAAGACAAACTAGCAGGGCGGTTTATATTGTGCAAGAAAACCAACAATTCAATTCCAGCTAAGAGGGATCTAATATATAATTATGGATGACGTCAATATTTCTATATATAATTGTATTTCTTCATTTTGCATAGCTATAACTTTTTCAAATTTTCAATTCACTGTAAGGCTTCAGATGAAAGACCAAAGGGGATTTTTATTGTTCACCGCTCTAACAAAGCTGCACTCATCAACTGGAGCCCACATATACGCGTTACTCAAGTCTTCGCCGTCTTTTTCTGTGTGTTATATTTGACTTTTCCCTGAAAACTTCAACCAACTTTTAAAATCAAACTTTAAAAACACATACGACAGCATTCAGACACACAAAACTGAGGTTTCTAGATGAGGACAGTAAGCAGCATTCTGGGTCGACAAAAGGCAAAACAAGAGACTTGTTTATTAGAGACATTTTCAGGGTTGGTCGCTATGGTGACATTTTGACCAATATAGCTAATGAAAGACAAAAAAAAAACAAAAACAACTTTCATGCAGGAGGCGTTAACCAATTTAATAATGACAAGATTTTGGACGGATGCAATCAAATTAATTATGATTGAGAGAAACTGTGATTTTGGGTCGCTAAATCTCAAAACTCTACTACAGATACAGAATTATTATTTTTCTCCCTGAATCATATCTGTCACAAAGGCTCCGCATGACTGTGACTGTAGAGGACGCCAATTGAACTTTGTGGCTCCTCCCACCTGCTTTAGGCTACACCTTTTCATCCAACTACCATTAACCTGAGACTTTCTCTTTCAGTCCAGATTCAGCAGAGTTGACAGGACACACTGATATCACACACACACCCATACACACAAACACACACACACACACACACACACACACACACACACACACACAAAGCTTTCCCAGGGAGTGTTTGTCTTTGAGGCTGCAACTTAGACTGATTCATGGTGAGTAAATTTTACTTTATACTTTAAAATAGAGTGGTAGATAAATAAGATAATACCTTTTGGGCAATTGGGCAATTTTAATGATTTTTCTTTTTAATTTAGAAATTATTATGTGGAACATTTTCGTTTTCAACAAACAGTTACTGACATTACTGCACTTCTAAAAAGTCACAAGGTTGCAATAAAATCATAATGAAACTCCTTATCAAGCTTTACACTTTGAATGATGATTCTTTTTCTTTTTTTTACGAGAGGCTCGGCTCACCCATGTGATATTCAGACGCACGTTTTGTCATTTGAAGTCACAGATAACGGGAAGAGGAGCTCACACACACTTTTAAGAAATCTAAAGAGGGAATACAACCGTGTTAAAACACTGTAAGTCAGTTAACGCCACTTAGATCAACATAAATTCCCTTAACTGATACCAGGACATAGGAAGAAAATAAACACCAGAGGATTTCAGGCATGAGAGGCTGATGATGGAGGGCTTTATAGGGGCTCTGCTGAAACGTTCGACTCTTATCTCACTGAAAGCGATCACGGTTTTGAGCTTCGCTTGGTAGAATGCTTGTCAAATCATGCTTGGCGGGGAGAAAACTTTCTATGTAAACCTGTAGGAATCTAAATATCTTTTTTTATATATAATATTCAATCAGATATTTTCCCTTTCTCATGGCTTTACACCTTCACTTCATTCTGAACTTTCTGTTGTGATGCTCCTTTGTTTTAAGAAGTACTGAGTTGAAAACTAGAGCTGCAGTCACAGAATCATTTGATAAATATGTTTTTCACATATCACATGAAGGGGGCATTTCTCAGCCATGGGGAGGAAGTGACTTGTTGTTGAATTATTAAAGGGATGCATTCCAGTTTCTCTTTCTGTCATCACCAAGTCACCAGTTAATTTTGGTGTTCGTGTACTTTCGCAGTCATTACTCAACTCTTATCTCAGGTTTAAAGCCTCCTGATAAGTGCTGTTCATTTTTATTATTATTATTGTTATTTTAGAGCGGCGCAATGTGAAATAAAATGCTCACTGATGTGCTCAATAATAAAATGGTTTTGAAATCAAGATGGAGAAAAAGATATAAAGAAAAAGAGGCGTATTTGAAATGCAAAACATAAAGACGGAAAATGCAAACATGAACATCATGACGGATGAGGAGAACCAGGTCATGTTTATCTTGAGCCTTGAGCTGCAAGAGCTGCATTAAACTTGACAAAAGTTGACAAAATGCCAAAGGAATCGAGTTTAACTGGAAAAAATCAACCATTGTGGAACCTGTTATTGCTCAATATGTTTCTGTCATGGGTGACAAATATCTGAAGTAATTTCCCACAACAGTTTCAGTAAACATGGTAAAGGGATGTGTCTGAACCTGTTGCATGAATATTTGTCTTTATTTTCCCCATCCACCGATCAGTGCTTTCGTAGAAGAAAGGCTCCAATTTGTGATGCTGGTATGCATACTTGTGTCCTGTTACCCCGCTTTGAATGAGCTTGCATTGTTTTGGCATGACACAGAAATGAAACGAACTATCGATGAGCTGACATTTAATCAAGTAATTAATGTGCCGTATGCCTGCGCGGCCTCCCTGTGCGTGGTCGTGCCTGTCACTGCCCCTGTTTGTGCTGCAAAGGCTCAGCCAGTGTGACTTCACTCTCAGGCCGGTCTGCACTCTACTCTCAATACCCCATGGTGCTGGCCATTGTAAGGGCCGCCAGTGGCTGGACCCCCTTTTGCACACAGGCTCTATTGACCGCGGGGGGTGGGCGTGGGGGGGGGGGGGGTGTTATTGAGCAGGGATCGCCTTAATCCCCAAAGAAACTCCTTTTCCCCCTCTCATTTGCTTCCACTCTCCGTCGTCTTTTTTCTCTCTCCCTCTCTCATAGGTTCAGAGCAGTGAATGGGGTGAGTCATACGCTCTCGCACAAGCGTTAACTAGGGCTCCTCCATCCTTCTCCCTGCTGTGTGTGTCAGGTGTTGAGCTGAGCAGGACCTGTGAATGAAGAGAGGAAGAGATGTCACATGTTAGGAGCTGCTGCAGAGCTTGCAGCCGCGGCTGGTACAGCTGTAACTGGAGGAAAGATGGAGAAAGTAATCCACAGAGGAAAAGAGTAAGTTTTTTTTCTTTTGGCATTTTTACATTACTGTCAGTTTAATAAATTCTGTATTTAAGTATACGTCATTAGCAAGTTTAGACAGATGTTCTTAAAGTTGAATTTTCCATTACGCACCACACTCATATTCTGAGATATTCATTAAATAATCCCTCCTGCGTTACATAATAGAGTTCAGAGTTCCTTCCATTTCCAACAACCTTTATAAATCCCTCTAATCACAGATTAACATTCCTCCTTGAGAATTCAGTCATATTGTCAAAAAAATGCTTTAAATACATTTTTGATCAAATTGACAACAGTTTGTGTGCGACTCACAGTTGAACAATGTCAACCGTAACACAGTGATTGAAATAGAAATGCTTCTGTGTGCAAAGAAAAGCAAAAAAACATGTCGTCACACGAATGGAACAGGACTGAGAAGGCGTAGGAGGAGGAGGAGGCGGAGGAGGATGGTCGACTGTGATTTGGTTTTAAAAGAAAAAAAGTTGCATGGTGGAGGTGGGTCGTTGATGATGAGAGAGAAAGAGGAGTTCATTTTGAGTTGTGGCTCAGAGAAAGAAATGTTTCAGTGTCTGAATGAAATTCACCCTCGAAGGCATGAAGATTACACACAGACACAGACACACACACACACACACATGCACACGCACACACACGCACACACACGCGCACACACACACACACACATGCAAAGAGTAAACGTAAGGTCTTGATTTTTTCCATAGTAAAAAAAAAAAAAGAGCATTTCAATGTAAAAAAAAACAACAACAACAACAAAAACACCTCCCAGCCTAAAACAGCTTAAACTCCACCTGTTTTCCTCGTAGTTTGCATGCTGCTGGTTCTCCATGGTGGCTCTGGTCACCCTGCTGTCCCTCTGCTGGATCTACATTTGTCTGGTTACTTTTAACGATCAAGAGGATGTTAACTGGTAAAAAAAAAAAAAAATTCTCATACACACACACACACACACACACACACACACACACACACACACACACACAAAAGCTATTGTACAACAGCCTAGAATGTCCTCTTTTCTTTTTTTTTCCTGTGACCTTTTTTCTTCTGCCCTCTATTGTCCTTTTATCAGGAAGGGTTTTCGTAAACTGAAGCTGTGGGTGAACTGGTTCATGGTGGTGATCATCACTTCTGCAGTGTTAACCTGCTACTGCGTTCTGCTGCTGGTGAGACTCACGTTCGTACCTCGATGATTGGTGCAGGGAGACCTTTTTTTTCAACCATTTTATTTAAATAATACTTGTCATTGTTTTAGCTCTGTGCCACTGAAAAAGACGTCGTATGCATGTCGAGGGCTGAGTATCGAGCAAAAACGTGCGATATCTTGACTTCAGTACCGATCCCTGAACCCTCTTTTAATGTTTTCGGGGATTTCTGTCCCCCTCTTTTTAATTCAAGCGATAGCTCTGTGGCATTTTGGAGGAATTCCTTCAAACTCTTGCACAAATGTGGGATTCCAGGGTGAACTGAAAGTGATTTGGTGGTTAAAGTCACACACTGAAGATTTGGTGCTTTATTTTCAGTTTTAATATGGATTAAAATCCATTTTAACAAAATGATATCACACATTACATCACGATTCTTGGGTTTTAGTTTAAGCTCCTCGGGATTTTAACACACTCAAACATTTCATAAGATAAAAGTAGAGACCACTTTACCAAACTGTGGTGTAACTTACTTTTATCCGTTGTTGCTAAGTATTATGTTTCAGTGTGTTGGAATTTTTTCCACTCAATTTAATGAAAAATAAATCCCAATTTGAAGATTTACGCCTCTGTTGTAGAAATGCGGTATTGAATGATGAGAAATCTTTGGATCGGACACAATATTGAAGCAGTTCCTTTGTTGCTGTGAAAATGTTCCACACCCAGCCCTCTACATGCATCTTTTTCTAGTCAGAATGTAACTTTCTTGTAACTTATTCTTTATAATCTAACTCCGTTCATTGCAGCTTTTTGCATTATTTCAAGTTGCCTTGGGAGAACCACTCAACTTACACTGTCTGCATAAGGTACGGCAAACATGTGGCTGCTTCCTCACGCTTGTGATTTTGACAGATTTTATTAGTTTGTGACATTTTCACTCATTCTCTACAAAGGTTTTTCTTATCTTTGGAGTTGTCTTCGTCTCATTTGGGGTCATAGGAATTAGTCTCCATTGGCAACAAGAATGGCCAACGGTTCTTCTCTCGTTCCAGGTAAAATGGTGTCTCATCTCAAAGACATCAAGAGTCTAAATAACTGTTCTACATGTTGGTAATGTTGGTGTTGGCCTCTTGTCAGGCTACTGCTCCTTTCTTGCAGTTTGGTGCCGTGGGAGCTTTGACCCTGCTGAGCTCATTTGTCTTCCAGGGTTTCCACATGGCCAAGAAGGAATGTAAGTCTCGTTTAAAAGCACAAACTGGCATCATGAGTCACCAGCAATGATTAAATGGCTTACAGACATTTTCCGAGACAGAAGCGTCATCTTAACGACACACGGGAATTTTGGAAATCCCGGGAACAGTTTTGACAAGAACATGTGAAGAAGAACACTTATGTGAACACTCGGTGGTGAAGGTTCAACAACAGGGTGAATGAAATTATAACTGGAGCCATTTCAGCCACAGGCACCTTTGCTAGGGCGCCAACTAAAGCTGCAAGAAGTCTTGGCCCTCATATCCCTGTGTACAGAAGCGGGGAAACCTGATTTTGCATGGAGCAGTGGCTAATGTGTACACTGTGGTGCAATTATCACTTTTTGTGTCCACTAGGTGGTGCTAGAGAATATCCACCTACCGCATATTGAGCTGATGTCAAGGACTTTTTATTTTCATTAAACACATCAAGGAACACGTGTTAATTTAATGAAATTTCATGTTGCACAAAAGAATAGAGTGAATCTGTTCAGGAAGAGGAAAAAAATTCAAAAGGTTCTGAGGATGTTTCTCATTCCCTGACTCTTGTTTCCATCAGTCTCCAAGTTCCTGATTGCAGCGGTGTTTGTTGCCGTGTCATCGGTCATCTTCCTCTGCCCCTTATTCATCCAGTCACCTTGTCTGATCGAGCCGGATGAATTACCCGAAAAACCAAAGCTCGTTGGCCACCGTGGTGCACCGATGGTGAGCATTATTATGACAACCTTTTAATGTTTGTGGTCATCTGGGTTAAAAAAAAAAAAAGTTTGTCATTACGATGTGACGTTTCACATGTTTAGATAACCTCGGATGTGAACGTGTCCAATCGTGTGTCCAATATTCCCCGTTTGTCTTGACTGTGTTCAGATGGCTCCAGAGAACACCATGATGTCGTTCGAGAAGAGCATTGAATGTGGAGTATCAGCCTTTGAGACGGACGTACAGCTAAGGTACGAAAAAATAATGGGCTCCCTATTTGGGTGTTTTTAAAATTTAAAGCTACGGCGCATTGTCTTTTTCTGATAAATGAACATCCCTTACGCTAAAATACTCACTAAGCTCATCACCCGCTCATACATGCATGCTCTACAGGAGCACACTTCTCCCCGTTAGCTGTCTGCTTTAATAGTGCAGCTTGTTTAGATTTTCTAGGCTTTCGTGTGACGTGGACGACAGTGTAGCCAGCGTTTTCCAGGTGGGACAGTCATGACAGAGTAGGCTTTTTAACCTTTCATCCAAACCTGCACAGGGTATCTTTAATGACATGTTGTGACTTGTTTTGACACAGACTTTTCATTTTATTCTAACCTAGTAAAGATAGAATTCCCTTCTTGATGCACGACCAAAACTCTGGTTTCCTGAGGAGAACGACAAACGTTAAAGAGAAGTTTCGTGACAGTAACTTCAACCACAGCTCCAACCTGACATGGGCGCAATTACAGATTCTCAATGCCGGCGAATGGTTCCTACGGGTGAGGGGTTGATTCAGATGTACACACATGTACTGCATCATTCTGCAGGTGTTATATAATCTTCCTGTCACATCATGCGCACAATGTAATCATCCCCCTAATGTCTGACTTTCCAGACAGATCCTTTCCTCACAGTGTCCCAGCTCTCAGAGGAGCAGAAGGAAAAAGCCAGGAATCAGACAATACCCTCCTTGCTTCAGCTTCTCCACCTCGCTGACCATCATAACATCTCTGTCATATTTGACCTGTATTCTGACTCGGAAAATAGCACTGTGGACACAGTCAGCACCATCCTGAAGTCTGGTATCGACCCGAGCCGGGTAAGCATAATGTTGATCTCTCTAAAGGAATTTTACAAAAGGAATTCTTCACCCAAATTGTCTAGTTTCCCTTTAAAGTGCACACAATGTGTTTTCATCTCACAAAGACAGTTTTTCTATCCTACATTACTTCTTTGTGACTCCCGATTGCAGAAGGAGCCAGCTACATACTGTATGTTTAGCTCCAAGCTAAAGGCAACTAACAGCTAACAACAGCAATACTGTCCTAAAATGTCCAATTACACACTCCCAAGGGGATCTTCTGGTATAATCTGTGTACTCTGTATTCAGGAGTAAGGGCTCAGTAATCCATATTTTTTTTATTTTAGCTGAAAAAAAATACACAACTTCCATTTCAGCTTCAAGCTAAATGTACGTGGCTGGCTTTTCCTGCATGTTGGAGTTAGAGAGAAGTCACTCAGAAGGAAAAAAAAAACAAAAAAACAAAACATATTTGTGAATTCCAAAGACTTACTTGTGGGTACTTTTGAATGGTAAAACACACTTTTGGGGTTAAGCATGACTTGCAGATAAGTTATGATGAAACATTGTGTATTAATGTCCTTGATTCTTCCTTTTTACAGGTCCTCTGGCTTCCCCCAGATGAAAGGGACTATGTAAATATGACGGCTCCAGGCTTCATCCACTACTATAACAATGAAAGTGACATGCTTAGCAAAGGAGGACACCACCTGAATCTGAAATACAACAAGCTGGATGCATCAAAAATCAGGTAACTCTGGTGGTGGTGGTGGTGGTGGTGGTGGTGGGGTGGGGGGGCATGCTCAGTATTGTGTTCATGTGTTTATAGCATGTTGAGACACAGCGCTGTGCTGAGCATATGTACGACCTGTGGGGGAGGGGCGGTCATTCATGCTTCAGTGTTCCAATCCAATAGCGTTGTCGCACGCTAAGCTAACCTTAAAAACACACAGTGTGGCAAGAGTGGCAAGATGTAACCACAAGTGCTAACTGAACAGAGTACATGGAAAAGTGTTTCCACGCATGCAGGTTATATCTAGATTCATTTCTGTTACCGGTGTTACACAGAAACTAGAATGATATCATTCACAAAAGTTGGTGGAGCAGGCCTGAATTTTGGGGGCGGATTATCTTCAAGTCTGATCTCAGCATCTGACCCCTGCATATATCAGCCTGAATCCTTTTTTTGAATGCATCACGTACAGTATACATACTACTCTAGAAATACAACTACAAATACATACCTTCATGCACTAATCCTAAAAGTTATGTTTTTCATTGATGTATTATTTATCAAATACCATTTATAGATCAGGCAGCACGGTAGTGCAGTGGTTAGTGCTGTCGCCTCACAGCAAGAAGGTTCCGGGCTCGGGCACAAGAGCTTACGATGTGGAGTTTGCATGTTCTCCCTGTGTCTGTGTGGGTTCTCTCCAGGTACTCCAGCTTCCTCCCACAGTCCAAAGACTAGGCTGATTGGATACTTTACATTGACCGTATGAATGTGAGTGTGAATGGTTGTCTGTCTATATGTGTTGGACTGGCGACCTGTCCAGGGTGTGTTCTCGCCTGTAGCCACTGGGATAGGCTCCAGCCCCCCCGCGACCCTTAATAGGAATAAGCAGCAGAAGAAGATGGACAGATGGATTTACAGATTGTCCTGGTTGCTCGTGTTCTTCTTACAGGGAGCTTCGCAGCAGAAATGTGACGCTCAACCTGTGGGTGGTGAACGAGCGCTGGCTCTTCTCTCTGCTCTGGTGCATGGGGGTCAGCTCTGTGACCACCAACTCCTGCCACATGCTTCAAGACATGCATCGCCCAGACTGGGTCATGGTGAGCGACATCGGTCCAATACTGACACAAATGTCTCAGGACACTGGGATGGATCTGTTCTGTGTCTACGTCTACGCGCGTGAATGAAAAGCTGTGTGCTTTTTTTTTTTTTTAAATCAGTGTAATAAACTAGGATAAATTAGGAGTAGATGTTTAGGGATTTTAATGTCAGGAATTTGATATAATAAGATAAAAGCAATTCTCTGTATTTCTATCTATGTATTTAAGATTTATTTTGATATTAGCTGCTTTGCACCATCCAGTTACCAATATTGTTATTGTGACTGAAGATGTGGAATCAGTGCATCATGCTTAATTATTTCAATGTGTAATTGCTGGAGATCACAAGTTCTGAACCCCCCCACACACACACATATCATGTGACACCTCAATGTTTATGACATGTTTTTATGTTTCAGTCACCTAAAACACACAGGATCCTGTATAGCACAGTGAACATTGTATCCATTCTGATTATGATGGGACTCTACATCCTTCAGTGGTAAGTAGATATTTGCTACTGTATGAAAATATGAGTCTGTTTGAAAATGTTGAAGAAACTGATGCGTCCACTTCACTGTCTGTAGGAAAACCCACTGTCTCTGCCAGAGAAAAGGTAGTGTAAATTATGTTTTTACTCAGAAGTCTAAAAAAAATGAATGTGAGAGATATAACAACTTTCCCCTTTGGAATTTCTATGGGCGTTCTATGACTCAAATATGGTTCTAAGTTGAAAATAGCCTCTTTTTTTCTTTAAAAATGACTTTCAACAAGCAAAATAGTTCCAAAATAAATCTGCTTCAGCTCCCGTTAACGTCATTAATAATACAAAGGAGGGCTGAACATGTAGCTCCATGTATTCAAGCTAGAATAACATCTGCCAATGTCCCCACTGAGGGACGAATAAAGGTTTATCTTAGGTCATCTCATAGAGAAGTTTAGGTTTGCTCGCACATAAATATTGAAACCACTATGACATCCATATATCCATGAAAATGCATGTATAAGCGTCTTAATCTAATTGAAGTTACATCATTTTTTTCCCCCTCTAATTCTCTAAACAGGGTCAGACAGACAACGAAAAAATGTACCAGTCTGGAACGAGAAAGAACTGTCCCCCTTCTTACCCTCCGTGTAATTAAGCTGACCGGAACACTTGACAAACATCCTTCCCTGCGTGGCCGGGGAGGTTTAGACCAGGACGAGAGGAATGCTGGCGTGAACTACAATGCACTGTATTTTGAAGCCATTGTGAGCCTGTTCTCATTATGGACATTATCAGATGTAAATAAAGCACTGAGCCACCGGGTGGCCGTTTTAGATTTTCATCTCCGTTTCTGCTCGGGTTCGGGTCTGCTGCTGCTGAAATGATAAAGCTTGGTCTAACTTTGCAACAATAACAACAACAACATGCACTGTAGAGCTGCACTGGATGTCCGGTTAGCACTTTATGCTATTGTGTTGTTACAGTTTGGATTTATTTCTTTTTTTTTTCATGGTGTCACAAAAAAATATAGTATAACCTGAACCAGAAGGATTGAAGTGTTTTTACATTGATCTGTGTCCCGGGTATATTTGAGCCTCTGCTGCTGTACAGCTGTGTATTTTTTTTTGGGGGGGGGGGGTGGTTTTTTTGTTGTTGTTGTTGTTTTCCGCATTTCTCCCGCATAGGAGGAAGACATATCAGTACCTTGTGGATATTATACCTGGAGCACTTACTCAGGTTTACAGTAGATGCGCTGTATTTGTTTTCTAATGTATGTCAGAGTTTTCAAGTCTATTTTCCGAACTGTAGCCGAGTAAATCCTCACATGTAACTTGGAGGTTAATGTGTTGTATTAATCCTACACTGGCAGAGCCTTTTCCTGAAGTAACACATTGAATACATGCACTTTCACTTGGACTATTTCTATATTACTACATTGCTGCTTTTACGTAAGGAAATGAAATAAAATACTTTTCTCCGTGAATGAGCTGGTGGAGGATCCACTCTACCATCACCACCTCCCGTGTGTGTGTTCCCACAACAACAGAGGCCGAGCTGGTTGATCGCAAACATGCCGACTCATTTTATAAAGATCTGACTATGTGAGTGTAAGTTCAGTTAAATGGCGTCTAACCCACAGAGGTTGTCCTAAGTTCTTTACGATCAAAGGAATAAAAAAAGGAAGAGATTTAAAGGATAACAAAACTAAATAATAGCTTAAAAATACATGAATGAAAATGCAGACAAATTTCATAAAAGTATGTCATCAGAAGCTAAGAAAACAAATCAGAGGCAGTGAAGGAACGATAACAGCTGCCTCAAAACATCTATTATGACATCAAAGAGCTAATTCTTACTATAATGGATATCTAATATTATCTTTTACTGATCGAAAAACTTCACTAAAATCCTTAAGATGCCACCTACACTTGTCCCTCATTAAAAATCCTGAAATATAGAAATTTGAATATTGTAATTTTGCAGTTTAATGTCACGAGTTGATGTCACCTATATGTCCACCCACTGATTGTGCACAGGAAGCTTTCAACATTGTACACCAGAAATGTCACAAATCATCTTCATGGGGCCGTCTCTTAAAATTATATTTTCATTCAGCACAGAGAAAATTTACCTTTTCACCCATGAATGATTTGAAAATAGACAGATGATGATAGGGGGAAAAAAAACAACATTTCTGGCAGTGACGGGAACAAGTCAGGATTCCTTGAGGTTTTCTGCCGAGTCAGGACAACCCTTTGGAGCAGAGTCGAGGGCTAAACTGCATCTAACCGCTAGATGGCGCCAAAAGCAATCATTTGGGGAAGAAAAACGGGTGAACACAGGTTGATGAGAGGAAAATGTAACAACAAACAAGATATATCTTGACTGATCGACCAGTATTGATGACGCCATCCATTTGATGATCAGAAATGGACACCGTTAAAGACACTTTATTGACATGAGAGTCCCGTCGGGGCTGATCCCGGTGGGCCGCGTCCATGAAGGCGAGGCGTGTGTGAGGGGAGGAGGAACACGCCTCGTTCTCTGTCGGGCCGTTTTACCCAAAACTTGTGGAAAGTTGTCATGAAGTAAACAGCTTCCCCTTGTCACATCTCAACCTGGGCGGGTGCTGGTGTGACTGCGGACCGCTGCGGCGACCCTCCAGACCGACAGCCCGGAGGATGGGGTGGGGGCGTCCAGAGACGGGATTTAACACTTGTTTATGAGGAAGGAGCCACAGATCCCGCGGCGTGATTTAACCAAGACTGTTACTTTGATTATTCTCCTCTTAAAAAAAAAACCCGCAAACGGTCTCTTACATGACTTTTCAGGTCGGCGGCAGCATGGTACACAAATACGGTGAGTCGAAAAAAAAAACCGCTGCGTCTTCCAGTTGTGTCAGCAGTTTTAGAGTTAAAAACTTTTCTTCACGTAAACTTTTCTCTTGCAACTCCTGCTTTTCGCTGGTCGGTTTACTTCAGCTACAACCCCTTGAAATAGGAGGCATTACTTTGTGAAGGATGGTGAAAGCAGCGGGGGACAGTTGGGTGCCATATTTTGGATTAAAAACGTTCAGGATCAGGTCGGAAAGGGTGAGGCAGCAGATTTATTCGGTGGTGTACATCATCTCTCCCACCCACCGGGGTCAACAACCAGCTGCACGGGCTGATGCAGGAACTCACTGACTACCACTGCCTACAAGACACATAATCCAATTATATCATAATTCTGTTATTATTATGATGAGGAAATGCTCTGTCAGATCTATATTGGTACTAATATCTTACAAAGTAAGTTCTTTATCTTGTTGCATGTTACCAGGGGATGATTTAAAAAATATTTCTTTAGAAAATAGAAGAATCAATTTGTGTTTTAAGTGATTTGCCGCATTTAGCGAATGACAGAAATAATAAATTTATTTATTAATAAATTTAGGAAGCTCGTTTGTCCTTTTTTTGTTTTGGGATTTTTTTTTTTATCTGTCAGTTGGCTAAAACATAGCTAGTTAAAGGTACAGTGAGTAAGAATCTGAACTTGCTAGCTATTGACTTATTAAGAAAATTTAATCCACCGGAACATGAATTGTCAGGCAAATATTTCAGCTTCATGTCATTAAAATCACAAACAAGGGGGGTGACGAATGCAGCCGAAGACAAAATGTATTTTGTGATTTTTCAAAGTGCTGTGCACATTAAATCAGGTACAGTCCAAAAGAGACAATTTAAATAGTAATAATAATAATAATAATAATAATAATAATAATAAGTGTTGTTTACAGTTACTCCAGTTACTGTGCTGGTACTGTGCTCATCTTGTACTTATACTACAGACTCATGCGTATTCCTTCTTTGCACTTCAGTGACTCAACATCACCTCTGAAGCTACTAAGTGAAATTACTGCATGTGACTATCGTACATTTAATTGTGTCCACTATGTCTGGGAGGTAATTTGCATTTTCTATCATTTCTCAAAAGTGTATAGACAGAAGTATTGATTGAGAAATATGTTTTAGATTAATTCTTATTATTTAGTATTTGCTCATTGCAGCCCTAACAGATTTATTAATTTCTGTTATCGTCCCTTGGTATTGTGTCCCACGATTTGGTCCCATTTAAGGGCAAAATAATACAAGTCAGAGGATCACTTTTGGGACTGTCAGTGTGTTTGGATCATTTTTGGAGTAGTTTTTGAGTTTGTCTTGACATGCTTGTTTCATCTGGTGAGGCAGATACAGAGCGAGCGGTGGAGCTGCTGAGACGGTACCAGGCCAACCTGACCAGCCCAGAGGAGCAGACCCTGAAGACCAACGTGGGCAAAGTGTCAGCTATCCTGGGCAGCCAGCTCTTCCAAGCTCTCCTCGGTAAGAAAAACATTGCGCAACTTCCTGTACTGGTAAATTGAACCCTAAACCCAGTATTCATACTAGATCATACTATTCTCATTCCATCTTACAGACTCTGATGTCTTTTCTATCTATTTTCCCATTAGTGGCTACTGGCCGGATGCAGACAGGGTCAGGTTGTATTAATTAGTACGGCAAGTAAACTGAGTCTAAATGTTTCCCAATTAAGGCTTATGAAAGGGGCCTTTCAGTGGGCCCTACAAAGGTCTGCTGTATACTCCCCTCTGAAACATACTCAGATTGTAATGAAATCCCATTAAAGGCTCACACAACACAGTCGATCTACAGACCCCCTTGTTGTAAACTCTCACATCCTGAGGCCAAACTCCGTCCCGGGGCTTTGACAACGCGACCGTATTTGGACCCCGTATTTTCACCACTTTTTCCTACAACTGTCTTCTATACGATCCATATCTTTGCTCAGAGAAGCTGAATTATTTGAGACACTGCCATGAGATTTATTTCTCTACTGAACCTGCCACTATCTAAATAGATGTCACTGATCCTGTATGCTATGCATTATTAAGTGTGAATGGTTTCTTGTACTAATCAACTTAAGAGTTCTGTAGTGCAACAAAATAGAGCTTGGTAAACTTTTGATTTCAAGTCAAAGTCAAAGTGCGTCAAGTAAAAACACGTTTTTGTGATTGTGACATTCATGGTCAAGTCTTGTCCATTTGCCCAGGGTTGGATTTTGCATTATGAGACAATTTTATTCGACATGTGCCTTAAGATAGACTCTTTTACTGTTACGTACTTAAAAAAAAAAAAGCTTTATCTATGATCTGTGTATTAGTCTGATGCTCTGCTAGCTGTTGCTATCAATCTTAATGTACCTTGTTATATATTTAAGTGAATGACTCTCGGAGAGTATTAGGTTTCTAAATCAGGATTCCAAACATTCCTTACAAAGAATGTTCAATCAGGGCCAAGCCTGAGGCGAACAGGAAAATAACCTGCTTTTGACCACTATGCCAAAATTTTCCTCCTCCACTCTCCTGGCTCTCTGGATCATCGGCACCGCCTCATTAGAGCACAGAGGCCTGAGGTTGGTGTGTGTCTCAGGTGCTGGGCGGATGAGGCTTCGCCCTTTATTCAACATGTGGTTTTGATCATGCCAGGTCGAATGGAGCCGCTCCACAGCACTAACAGGAATACAGCGCAGAATAAACATTACTCATCCTCTTTTCCTCTCCGGTTGAGTTTGCTTTCACATGCTCAGGGTCATGTGATCCAGTTCTGTTTGGACCAGCTCGTATTGCTTTTTATCACCGCTGTGGTGGGCAGAACTGACAGCGTATGAATTTACAAAGCAAATTTTTAATGGAAGAGAGCTACGGGATCCGAATGTCCCTAACTTTGATGCTCTGTGGGAAGTAAAGAGGTGTTTGACGCAGTGTGGGAAGTTGTACCGGCTACTTGATTGGATGTCTGCATGGTTGCACAGTCAGGAACAAAGGTTGCCTTAACTGTGCATCCACCCTTTTGTTCCAGCATATGCAGTGGGAGGCTTGGCGGGGGGGTTGGTCACTGGGGCACACAACCAGACAGCTAAATTAGAGGACCCTAAATGTCCAGGCAATATTTTATTGAGGAAGCGACAAAGGGTTTGAATTGTTTGCCCTGCCTTGAAATCGTGACCTAGTTTTTCGTGTGTTTCCTAGTGAGCTGTGGGTTACTCACCGTCAGGGGTGCATTCTTTTTCTTGTATGATTCATTCAGACAGGCAATAGAGAGAGATGAATGCAGGCTAATTGAAGAGGTAAGCGATCAAAACACTTATCCTGCATGTAAAGTACGAGGAGAAGGTGCAGGAAACCCCCTATGACTGTGACAAAAAGGCTCAGAGCTTCGACCAGGCCGTCCCAAAATAGTCCTGACATCAAAAAGAGATCTTGGAGCAAGTGACTTCTGGCTTAGATTATGTATTTTGTTCCGTGGGCAGGAATTTATGTGGTCTTTGAGGGTTGGAACCATTTTTGGAAAGTCAAAGATGTTAAAAAAAAAATAACACTTAGACACACACACACACACATATATATACACACACACACACATATATACACACACACACACACACACACACAAAAACAACCCCTCTGTACTGTGGGACTTTCTGTGAAAATACATTCAGAGGTAACGGCCCATTTGAACAGATGGTGGAGACCAAAGCAGAGCTAGATTGAGTTTGAATATCTAATCTCCACTAAGTTTGTAAATAGACACATTTTTAGAATGGTTTTCTTGTATGTGCCACAAAGAAATATCTTAATGAGGGTTAATAGTGAGGTTCATGAAGTGAAAATCAGTCGTATTCTTAAGGGAGATGATTATCAGTCATAATCTTCCCATCCGAGGTCGAGCCACCACGCGGGAGCAGCTTGTGAAATGAGGCTGTCTGCTTGAGGAGAAGTCTCAAATTTGCATGATTTTTCTTTTAAGAAAAAAAAAAAAGGTTTAAGACATTACCCATAATTCCTGATCATATCGGCAACATCTCTGATTATTGGATTATTTCCTGTTACCATGGAAATGATTACTGAAGTTACCAGTGTTGACCAGATTATAATTTTATATATTTATGACTAGTTAGCCACCAAGAAAAACACTCGGTTAAGAAATAAAGTTATTTCAAGCCATATTTGGTCAGAAATCTAATTTTCAATTGATTATAAAGTGAGTAGCTCCTTAATTTTTAGTATAATTATGTGCGCAGTCTTCTAACTTTTGCTTTTTTTTTTCAAATATCTCGTTGTCTTTTTGTTACAATGTGTCTGCTCCCTTCTTGGCCTGGTTCTAGTCTTTAAACTCTTGTATAAGTGGGTTGTCACTTTTGACAGAGAGAACATTTAAAAACGACAACAATGAAGGCGTTTTTTTGAAATGCGCAGCATGGCTTTACTACCGTTAGGAGCTTCTCAAACTTAAACAATAACTTGTAGTGCATTCGTGCGGCTGAGAATGTTGAAAGTTCCCTTTTGGAACGCTTCCACTCTCCAGTAAAATGTTTTCATTTAACTTCAACAAACAAGCAACATAGTCGCCCCCAGAAAATCTGCTGTCAGAATACAGAAAAACTGCCCAAACAACTTCATCATCCGTAAAAATAAAAAAATGAAAGCTAAGGAGGTTGATATATTTCAGCTGATTCAGTATTGGCTGTTAGGCTACAGTGTTTAGCTAGCTGGAAAGCTAACATTACATTAGCAGCTCAAAAACGATATATTTTATACAAATTTTTGTTGAAGTAAACTCAACCTTTGCTAATGATTTCAATATAAAAACTCAGAGCAAGTACATTTTTTTTCATCTCTCACAACAAACAATTCCTTGTAGTGTGAGTTCTCAAAAAAACTTCCCACTTTATGAGTGGGATATTCGGAATTCCACTGGTGCCCTCCCACCTCTCAGAGTTTGGAACTTTCCGTCTTCCCAGTAGCTCATGAAGACACTTCCGAGATGTAGTTTGATGTCGTTGTTGTGAAGTGGGGTGGGATCATGGGAATTGTTGTCTTCGTTTGTAACTTTTGCATATTAATTTGACACGGTAGTTTTATTGAGGTTGTGTTTATTTCTGCTACGTTATTTTGTTGTGTGTGTGGGACTCTCGCTGTACAGCAACCCAAGCTACACTCGTCAGCAAATTGAATCGCAGTCAACTTTGAAATATCATGAATTGGCAACCAGGGGATGTAGCGCTCCCGACAGGCGATCAAATGAAACGCATCACAGATCTCTTCTGTTTTTGAACATTTGAAGTGTTCACGGTAAGATAGTTCTAGCTTTGAGTGTTGTGTAGATTTTTATTGAGGGAATGTTGCACATTATATCTTTAAGGCAAAACCAAGAAGTTATTTTATTGTGCCTGCACAACAATGGCTCGCTCTCGTGATTCATGGGCTTTCATACTCAGTTTATGTATGCCAACAACAATTTTGAATTTTTTGTTCTCTCAAGTCACAAATGCAGCGACGCTTTGATGCACAGAACAGCTGATAAAGTTTTATTGTTGACAGATAGGAGGTTCGCACGCATCTATTTGTGGGTATGTTTGTGTGTCGTTGTCTCTGCCTGTTTTGTGAGGTTGAGACGATGCAGCTGGGCCCCGTGTGTGTGTGCGTGTGTGTGTGTGTGTGTGTGTGTGTGTGTGTAAGCTTCTGTGTAAGTAAGGCAGCTCTGTGGTCAGCTGGGCAACAAAACTCATCTGCCCACACATGGCTTCACTCCTCCATGTTCAGACACAGGGATGAGTCACATGCTCCATTCTTACACTTTTGTTCTCACACAGTGTTGCTGGGACACACTGACTCTTATCGCTCTGTCTCACACACACACACACACACACACACACACACACACACATAGCATGATAACTTTATTCAAGTTTCTAATTAAAAGCATGTTTCATCACTGGCTAAGAGCTTCCTCGCTGTCTTCACATGGAACTCATGAAGGCTAATGAAGTCTCTGGTAACCTCTTTATGTCAAAAGTGCAGAAAGGGTCCCTATGTGTGACATCAGCATCATTGTCCCAGCGAATTCTCATCAAATGGCAGTAGGTGACCCATTAGACATGAGTGTTTAATGAGCAAAATGTGATGAGTTCAGTCATAAAAGGGGGAAAAAAAAAACAAAACCTAAGGACAGAGTTATTAGTAATTTTTGTCTCATAGGTAAAGTTTCTGGTGTTTTTTGTTTGTTTGTGCGTGTGTTTGCAGGATTGTGCAATTGCGATTGAATTTTCTGAAAGCTGCTGGCTGGATGGGGCATAGGTCATGGTAGGGCCCATTAGTTTTTGGAGTGAACCTGAAAGGGGCATATTTTTTTCACCCTGATTTTATTTTTAGCATTTTACAGAAGGCAATTGTGCAGATTTTCATTGTTTTTTGGTTTTGTTTTGTTTTTTTGGTGGTAGTGGTGGTGGACTACTAGATTTTTCATTATGACTGAATCAGGAATGTGTATGACAGGAAGCTGAAATAAAATTTACAGTTCAGTGCAGACCTGGATGAAATGCAGAATTTACAGATCAAGATGTGATTTTTTTAAGTATTAATTTAAATTGGATGAAAACACATGGATCTGGAAGCATGTACCTTCCTCTAATTCATAGCTGTGAAAACGCTGATCAGTGGAGGAACAAACTGTTTTTCTAGTTACAAATATCTAAAAGCAGCCTTCAGTACCTCTGCTATTTATCTGTTAAACATATGTTTAATGTTTGGAATTGTTCTTGAAACATTTTAATTTCCTCAATGGAAACACTGATGCTTACGCTCATTCAACACAAATATGAGTTCAGCTACACTCGAAAGCGCTACCTGAGAACATTATCTTTTAAGGAGAACCTTCGGCCCTGGGCACTCACACGCTCAGGTCTAATTAGAGGGATGAATGGACCCTCGTATTCCCCCCCCACGCACATCTGAGTGTGTGGTTGTTCTGTAGAGGCTGGGGGAGGGGGTGTTGAATGCTGATAATACTTGGTTTTTACATTAAGGAGCAGACTACCTTGCAAGTGTCACTTCCTGGTTCCACTAGGTGGCGATGGAGGACACGCACGTCATAAATATCTTGATGGTAAAGGTACTGGGCTGTTTTGCAGATATTCAGCATATAAGAAGTTAGTCATCCATTATTGAGAAAAAATAAAAAGCAGAAATGCTGTTGTTCTTTTTTCCTCAGGATAGTGCAGCTTCTGAATTGATTAGTGACTCAGCCTGAACCTGACTTGTATAGCAGAGCTACTAGGAACACATCTTCCACCTAAACAGACGACTCCCACCCCCACAGTGCACCGCTAAAACAGACTCCCAGTGTGCCCACAATTGATTGGTGGAATCTTTCACACAACTGGAAAAAAAAGTCTACTCTTGACAAAATAATAAAAACATCTCATTGTTTTTTTTTTTTCCCCCTCTCTCACAGATATACAAGAGTGTTACGAGGTGACCCTGCAACTGAACACGGAACAAAGTGTTGTCAAAGCAGAGAGCGGGAAGGATGCGAGGGAGGTAATCTTCCCGCTTCGCATTATAGATCGAAGTAAATACGCAAAATGTTTACATTGTATTAGATAAGAGGAATCTTTTACCCGGGTGTTACTACCTGTGTCACGCATCGATGACTTGAACCTGACAAGTGTGTGTGCGTGCGTGTGTCAGAGAGGGAACAATTCAGAGGGAGATTAGACAAAAAGAGCACAATTGCTCATCAGTGCGCCGCTATCATGACGTACTTTCATTTTATCAAATTTGTGCAGTCGTATTATATATATATATATATATATATATATATATATATATATTAATATCTTAATTGTGACTTTTGTTTGCTTTGATACGTGTCTATTTTTAGATGTGACATGCCTTCTGATCTGTGGGTGTGGAACTCCAGGATTATAGGTTTATGTACACCTCAATCTGACTGCAAAATTTATTACAGAACATCTGCAACAGCATGCTCCAGTGAGAGAAATATCGTTATGTTCAGATACTGTGGTGAAATATGTTTGGAGTTTCATGTCACTGATCTCTTAATTGACTTTGGATGGGTAGAAACCTCTGACTTGCCTGATTTAATATTGTCTCATAACTTTCCTTCATCTGTGCCAAAAGTTAATGAAATTGATCTCTGGCTGACTTCTGAAGCCCATTAACTGAATGATCTTTGGCCTGTTTTTTTTTTTTTTTTTAGCAGAGATTGGAAAAAAACAATGCAGCTTCTACTCTGTGTGTATGTGTGTGTGTGTGTGTGTGTGTGTGTGTGTGTGCGCGCGTGCGCGTGCATACGTGCGTGTGTGTGTGTGGTCTTTTGTGGCCACAAATTCAAATCAGAGCCAAACACAAAAACCTGATTTAACTTTTATCATGAAATTTGAAAATGTAATGTAATAATGCAGAGTTGGCACACACCCCAGCTATCACACTGAACTCTTCCGCTGAAATATCAAGACTTCATTTTTATTCAATTATGTCAGAAAATTGACCTTTGAGATGCCTCAGAAGACCTCATTTCTAAGGAAAAGCAACCAAACGTCAAATTTCTGCTGCTAGTTCATTTATTATCCAGGTGGGGATGATAAAAGAAGATTCTTTAAAATGTATTCTTAATTTTATTTGTAAATTTATTATCTGTCTTAGAGAGAGACTATAAAAACCATCTGGGCACTGAGGTGCCCTTGATCAAGGCCTTAAAGCTTAAGTGCCCCAGTGCAGCTGCTCCGAGGCAGCAGACCAGTCTAGAGTTGTACTGGACATCTTCCAGGCAGGAAGCGTCATGAGGGTGTTCCTGCACAGAGCTCAAAAGTAATCGGCCGTTTTATTTATTCATTTATTTATTTGGAACAACTCTGGTTCTGCAACTGAAGTTTCCCCTTTCTTTTTCTACACTGCTTAGGGATTGCGCAACAATTACTGCACTCGATCTTTATCATAGATGTCAGACATTTTTTTACTACATTGTTAAGAACAGATGAGGATGTAACTTGGTAAATACATGATGAACGGGCTTATTTTTCCACATTTGCAATGTTCACATGTTTTTCAGTATATACAACATGGGTATATCATATAAACTTGTTTTTATACACATAATGTAAAAATCAGCTGAATCAGCTGGTATACTGTAATATCATCATAGTATATAAATCCGTACCATTGACGTCTCAGAGGTTTCATGTATGTGTTCAGTTTGACTTTTTAACTCCCAAGCACATAAATGGAGGTGTGCATGCATTTATCGGTCGGGATGTAACAATAGCAGTTCTTGTTGAATGTACTGTATCCAGGCTCCTGTAGTGAACTTGGGAAAAAAAAAAAAAAAAGCCTTTCACTCTCAAGTCCAAAATACTTGAGAGGTGAAAAGAGCCCATGAGAAACCAGCTTTCAAGCTTTTCTTTTTTCAGCTGTACTGTGTCATAAAAGCTCTTGAGTGAAGAGAAGTGTACGTCCAACATGTGGATTAAGTCTCCAAAAACTGCCTGGGAGAAGAGGTCGTCCTCAGCTGCCCAAAAAAAGAAAAAGGTGCAATATTAGTTTTACAGTGGTACATTAATTTACTGAAGTCTTTCAATTCTGTTAAGTTGTATTTAAAAAGGTATAATTTTTTGTGGATCTAACATGGATGGACATGCTTCGGGTTAAAAACAACAAAAAAATGTGAGCAAGTCTGAGACTGGGGGGATTGGGGGACATCGATTGTCTTTTGGGTCATTCGAGACTTTAGTGAGTCAAAGTAGATAAAGTATTTACATGTTGATGGTATATAAAATGGATTTCATACAAACCATCCAAAATATATATTTTTTTATACGTGTGTGCCCATATTGATGTCAGTCACATGTCAGAGCTGTCAGTCACGACTGTTCTTCTGTGACTTTTAGCTTTTATAAGAACAAGGTGATAGTGAAATTACTCAATTCACTCCTGGCAAGAGATAAAAACATGATTATTCATTCCTGCTTAAAAGCCTTGCATGTCAATCACTTAATGGCACTTTGTTTTTGAGGTTCATATGAGTCTGACCTGGATTATACTGGATCCAGTATCATTTGCTAGCCAGATTGTATTAAATGGAGGTCTTGATGCAGGGGGATGTGCTCTTCAACGCATCTAGCTTGAGTCATATTTGTAACATATCCGAAAGAAGACATTAGGGATCATAATATTGTAAGAATTTTGATCATTTAACATGTTATTGAATCACTGGCTATGCTTACATGAACAGAAATATTCAGAAATTAACCCAATGAATACAAATCTCTCAACAGAGAGGATAATATGCTAATAATATGCTTCCATAAGGCAGAAACCTGCTAACAGGAGGTCCCTGCATGGAAGCGTGTTGTAGACATGTATACACCTTAATCGCACTACGAAGTCCTGCCGCAGTTTTCACAGCATTTTTTTCAACACACACCACAGCCAGATTGTTCCAGTCTCTAATAATGGGTGCCAACATGGATTTAAAGCACAAATTTTACATTATCTGCTAGAAAATGTACCACTGAAAGCATGACAAATGGTTTCAGGTCAGATTTCAGAAGTCACACAAGGAATGTAGTCCTTAGTTGGACGATGATCTGACACATGGCAACAGTAATATGAATGGAGTATTCTGTAAGACATAAACGGCTTGATTGAATTATCGTCTTGTTTTGCAACAAGGCCAATAGTCGGCATAAACTGCTGCAGTATGCGGTGTCGTCTGTTCATAAACTGACGCTTCCATAGCAGGCAAACTGTGGTTGGGACACTGTTCTGCCGGCCTGAGCTCCTCCTCAATTTCAGGGCAGCAGGGTCGCGATCCTCCCCCTAGCCTCTCGTCACAGGGTCCCAGTAGTATGTGGATGGTTGTATACTGTCATGAAGAAAAGTCATGAGATTTGAAAATTGCGATTTCCAGGTCTGGAGGAGGAGTGCTGGGGGAGAAAAAAAAAAAAAAAAAGCCAGAAAATTTGAGAAAAGCCTTGAATTTTAGCCTGAACTAAAAATAAATAAATAAACAAATAAAAATTGGTTAATAATTTGATTAAGTTGATGTTTCTTATGAATCAAACTTGTCATGTCAACATGTCAAACTAGCTTGACATGGCAAAATTTAACATGGATTTTTATGAGGGAGATTTAAAAAACAAAAACAAATATGAACCGTGTGGTGGGGCTCAGGAAGCGTCTGGATGCAGCTGTCAGTTGGTAGCGAGATGCTTAATGGTCACCCACTGAGGTTCTCATCAGTATTCCAGCCATGCTGTCACCTGAGTGGAGGATGGGAGGAAAATTATGAGTCTGCGAATTCCCTGATTCGGTGCAGACTTGCAGGTGAGAGCAGCAAATAGCTGCCAAGGAAAATGATTCCAAGACACTATGAGGCAAAAAGCAGTTAGGGGTCAGTTCATCCATTTGTAATTGTGAAAACATTTGCACAACTGTAACTGTTTGATATAATTCTGTAATTATCATGGAGAGTTGAAAGAAAAGAACTTTAGATTAATTTAATAAAGAGGAATTAGTCACAGTATGTCCTCACACTTGTTTGTGGTCGTCGAGGGTGTCAGCTGACGTCAGCGCTTCCGTGTGGTCAAATTCACGGGAACACACACTTTTTCTCATCCATACCAGCGCAAAAATATAAAAACAATATTGTAATACAATTAAGTTGACAGTGATTTGATTTTAATAGCTGGGTTTTGTTTTATGTGGTACTCTCAGTCCCACCAGGTACCTGCATGCTCAGGGGCGTGTGTATTCATGTACACATATTTCACTTGACAACTCAGGCACAAGAGTAGCTTTCACTTTAATGTTTAGAGATATCAGCTGGAAGAGAACACACACTTCTTTTTTTTGTATTTTAAAATTACTGGCCGTGTGATGGCCTGCTAACACTGCCCTCTGCTGTCATGGAAGGGTCTTCAGGATCTTAATTGTTACCTCCGTTGAGCTCACGTACCACAAAACTATTAAAACTCCTCACATCTGGATTGTTTTATCAGTTGAATGTACGATGGCTGCACTTGTATTGGCGAAGTTGAGCTGGAGTCCAGTTCTGTTCTGTTTTAAGAGGTGAAAGTTTCTGCTACTAATGTTTTGTGTTCTTACAAATAATGGTTGAATTCTTTTATTCAACCTCAAAGTAAAAATGTGTTTCTTTTTATATGATGTTCTGTAATGAAAGGAAAGTCAACCCAGTTCAATGTCTACATTGTGATAACATTGTTTTAGTGGTTGCTGTCTTTTGTTTCTTTTAGTACTGTATGGTTACAAAATTTTAAAGAATAGTTAGAGATTTGTTGAATTCCTTTTTCTTTTTTTTCTTTTTTTTTTTAAATTTTTTTTGGTTTGTTTGCATTTGTGCCAGAAACCGCTATCATATTCATGTGGAACAAATAATCTGCCAGCTGGAAACAGTAGGTGGTTAGCTTAGTATTGGAAGCAGGAAAAAAGTATGCCTGTCTAATGCTGTCCAAAAAAAATGGTGATATCAGTAAGAGCGACAACTACTTCTTTCTTATACAAACAGCATATTTTGTGTCCAGTTTTTGAGGTGCTTGTGTCACTGATAACCTTTTCATGTACATGTCCAATGAATTGTAAGCTGGATCCAGCAGGTGCGTAGCTTACCTTAGTTTAGCATTGGAGGTAGGGATAAAATTAACTGTCACAACAGTTATTTATTTTTATACAAACAGGATATGCTGTGTCCAGTTATTTGAGGTGGTTGTATCACTATTTTTTTTCATGTACAAGTTTAATAGATATTAGGCTGAAGCTAGCAGGTGGTTCTCTTAGCTTAGATTAGCTTAGTTTGGTTTAGCATAAGCACTAGAATCGGGGCGAAACTACCTGTATGTCTTTGTTAAAAAAAAATAGTGATATCAGGTAAAAACAGTACTATTTATTACTAATAGAAACAGCATATGATGTGTCCAGTTTTTGAGGTGCTCATTTGCAATTTTTTTTAAAACTTTTGACAGCTTGGTGAGTTATTGTTTTCATGCTAAATGAAGCTAACCTGTCGCTACTAGCAAGGTGCAGAAACGAGAGGATAGCCATTGTCTTATCTAACCCTCATCAAGAATGAAATTAAGTGTAAACTAAACCTTTATGGACACTGGAGATGATCATCTTTCACATCCACAAGTACATGCTTGTCATGTAGCTATTGCAGGATTTTTGTCCTTCTGAAATTTGTCCTATGCTGTCACTTTGTCCAAAAGGAGCCGCGGGAAGAGGAGGAGGGGGTGTCTCGGGTACGAGTGACCAGCAGGAGGAGCTTTCATAAGGTGGAACGAGTGTCTGGCCTGGTGACTCGCTCTCGTGTTGATATGCCAAAGGTGAGTGAGAGCAGGAACCAAAAAAACCCCCCGATGTTTTTGAAGGGTGTTGAAGTATTTTTGGCATATTTTTTTGGGTCAAAGAAACGAATAAGCCATTGCAGTTGTACGCCTCCATGATCTGTGACAGTCACAATTACCCTGACCATGAACCGTTAAAATCTTTTCAGTTCTTCCTTGATTTTCAGTGAACATTTGTGGCAAATTTAAATTCCCTGAAGGAGCTCCTGAAATGTGTGAATGTGAGATGACCGTGACCTTGACCTTTGACCTCTGATCACAAAAATCTTTTCATTCTGTAGTCCCAGTGTGTGCCAATTTTCATTCCTACCTTGAGCCCATGGCCATGGCAGGGATAACAGAAGTAACTTCTTAATTCCTCTGCACTGGCAATCGGTTGGTGGATGGACTTTGACATGGACAGTCACTGGTCCTGCCGTTCACACCGAATCTAGTTTTCATCCTATTCAGTCATTTAGACCCAAAAATATAATAGAATATGGTTGAAAAACAACAGTGTTTCCTTTAGACTTTGACTTTGAGAGATGCTGGTAGTCAGGATTGTTATTCTTGACAAGCTCTGACTCTTTCCAGTCTTGGCGCCATTCTATGGTAGATGAGAAATGTCTTCTTCTTATTTACCACAAGATCAAATACTGAACTTCCCAACCTTTTTTTTGAAAGATTTTGGTCAACTTGCTGCTTACAAGGGCAAAAATTAGTCTCCTCATATTTCACGACAGAGACGTGTCTCATCAACTCCTCAGTGCTGGTACAGGCTGTGTTTTCACATGCCTTCCCCATTACATCAAAGCTAGTGGCACATGGCAGCTCCGTGGCCGCAGGCATGGCTTTTTTAGCTGAGCCTAGAACTTGTGTGAGTGGCTGAGGTGTGGAGGCGAGAGGGTCTGGGGAATTTGGAAGAGGTTAAAGGGAGCGAGGTGCACATGGACTCATTGTGCTTGTTGGGTAATAAATATGGTGGCAGACAGTGCAGTTTGCTCTCTGAGAGGTGCTGGATGTGTGTGTGTGTGTGTGTGTGTGTGTGTGTGTGTGTGTGTGTGTGTGTGTGTGTGTGTGTGTGTGTGTGTGTGTGTGTGTGTGTGTGTGTGTGTGTGTGTGTGTGTGAGACTCCGTAATTCACATGAAGAAGGGAGGTTAGGGAGCTGAGGAGGGGCAGGGAGGGTGGGTGGGAAGAAGGCAGGGAAAGGTAGAGAAAAAAAGGGTGTTGAGTGAAAGATATTGTGGGGGAGGCTGGAGAGAGAGAGGGAGAGGGGGGGAGAGGGAAAGAGCAAGGCGGCTGAGAGGCAAGGGCCGGTGCAGTGCGGAGCTGAACGGACACCCAGGGTTGCCATGGAAACCACATTCCTCCCCCGCCTGCATCCCTACAGACTGCTCTGCCTCTCTTCCTCTCTATCTGTCTCTCTCCTTGCTGTTCTTCCATTCCTCTTTTAATTTGTGTCTTTGTTTTCTCCCCCCTCTCCCTTTCTCCAGTCTGCTTTTACACCCGACGTGTACTTAGCGCAGTCGTGATGATGCAAACTCAGCAGTGATATCAGACGCCTCGCCCCGTGCAGCAAGGTGGATGGCTGCTTTATTTTGCATTCCCATACAATCCTGGACACATACGCACTTTTGTTTTCTCTCTATTTTTACTCTCCCTTCTGTTCAGCACCATGCCTCAGTAATGCCCCCTCTAGTCATGGCATTTCTGCCCACACACAGGGCACCTTAGCCCCTTTTCTCCTTAGTTATGGCATCTTTATCATTTTTTGTCAGCTGCTTCCTGTTTGTTTACCGCATGTCTCTTAACCTCTTAATCTCGTGGCTCTCTTTATCTCTTCTCCTCTCTCTCTGTATGTGCAAAATAAACACTGATACTATGACATGTAGCTCTTGCCATTTTCTATTCGCTCCATTTCTTCTTTCCTTTTCCTCCATGTGTACTTTGTGAGTGGAGGAGCAGCTGTTCTCTGCTACCCAGGCCTATTAATAGGCATCTTAACCACGTAGCCTTCCACATCGGCATCACCAGGAGAGCATCCTTGAAATTGACTTAGTCTGTCACTGTAAAACTAAAGAGTGTCTCTCTTAAACTCATCTTTTCACTTGGCCTGCCAACCCACCACCCTTCCCAACTTGTACATTCTCACTGGCAGTCCTGTAAAAACACGTTTGCAACGCTTAACTGTAACAATTCACCTATATTTTACCATTTGTGCAAGAAACGAGTGGGTTCTGCTCTGTCATGGTGCCCAGCAGAGACTCCTGTCTTGCAGTTAGTTAAGGCTACAGTAGATCAGCTTTGGAAGTGTTGATGTGATCCTGCCTCTTTAAGACTCCCTCACTACCGTCTTTCCTTATATGGGGCTGCATCCTGTCAGGTGACGAAGGAGTAGTCACATAGCTTCTCGGAGAAATGCCTAGAAATGACTCAATACATGGTCTGTGCAGCGGTTGGGGGTTGTAATGCTCATTACGATGGGTGTGTGTGTGTGTGTGTGTGTGTGTGTGTGTGTGTGTGTGTGTGTGTGTGTGTGTGTGTGTGTGTGTGTGTGTGTGTGTGTGTCAGGGTGTCCAGGTGGGTTTATGTAATGTGGACTGTGCAGGCTGATGCTGAGCTGATTGTGTTGGTGCTGCACACACAGGCAGAAGAGAGACAAGAGCAGGATCATTCCACCGTCAATGCCATAAATTACGTCCATCTTTTATTTTACAACATAAGTCACACACTGCTGTTGATCCTCATCTCCCCTGGCCAAGCTGTTTGATTGGGAGCATTATTTAACAAGGATTGCAAATAAAAAGTGTGTAGGTCACATTTAGGTTTCAAAATGTGAGTCTCACGGGGTCATTTTTCTTTTTGGAAACTAAAATCAAGTTGTTCATAACTGTTATTACCTCTTGCAAAGAGGTTATATCTTCAAACACATAACATAGTATTTTTGGTTATTTTTCTTGAAAATTGCAGGCTGATTCTTATCAAACTTTGGTGTAATTTTAAGATTACGTTACATTTTGGGGCCAGATCCATGTAACACTGTACTGAGTATGCTACTGTTAAGGGACTTTCTCTATATGTCCACACACATTCACATCTATTGTCTTTCATATATAAATTGCTCCTTTTCACTTTAGATGAATGGAATATTAAATATCACATTTGAGCAAAAATAGGTGTAAAGAGTTGTATTTCTGTTTAACCACTGAAGAAATGCCAGTAAGTGGAAGTTGTTGTTTGTCGTTTTGAGTTAACTTTCTATAATACAGTCGAAAATTATTTTAGCCTTAAAAAAAGTTAGTGATTTTTTTCAGTGACATTAGCACTCAAACTGTATACACTTGCAGCTGCTTCGATTTTACCAGCAACTATTAAATAAATTATTTTGAATCCATAAATTTCATCAATGCTCAAGGTAAGAGGAAATGATCAAAACAGAGGTATCTTAATGTTAATATCCACAGTGTTATGTAGAAAATTATAGTTTTTCTATACCATCATTTCATTAATTTCTATTTCCTGTCCTTGAGTAGCTCTGATTTGATGAATGCTCATTAACTTCCTGTAATTCTTTTCACGCTGTCCATATCGCTCCTTTGGTGAAAACCAATAATTGATTGGCTCCACCACCTACGAACATTTTTTAATGCATTCATGTTGTATTATGTAATATTTAAAGGGAGAGGTTTCTTTCCCCCTAGAGCTCCCAGATATGCCTACACATTACAGTTCTGAGTGTATTTCCACGTCCTCTCTTGACGTGTCTGTGTTCAGTGCTGCTTTCTCCTTCCATCTCTCCAACTTTACTGAGGGCATTAAGCTTGCAATACCCTCATTTTTGTAACCTACAGTACATTGTGTTTCATTTTCCTCTTCTGCAAAACCCCCGACTGTGAAATATGACGTGGACAGATTATAAGAGAAATGGTGTGAGGCTTAGAAGGAGAGTTGCAACATGTGCTCAGTCATGTGTGCTGTGATCAATATGCTTACATCGTCCTTTCAAGCCGCTGCCTCAAAGCCCCGCCTCCACACTATGATTGGTTTCGGCAGTAGCTGCATCCTGCCATGTAACATGAGGCATTCAGTGGTTTTTAGTCTGTTTAAAAATGACATTTTCCCCTTGATTTTTGCTCTCTGCTCTGCAAATCTCTGCAGATTAGAGTCAAAGAATATCATCAAAAAGAGGTGAGTTAGTGTTGCATGTAATTAAGTGTGGAGCCGGCTGCGTCTGCCTCCTGGTAGGACTGCAGCACAGAGCAGTGTGACCTCTCCCAAAAATCCTGCTCAATTAAACAGGAAGGTTACACTCATACACATTAGTATATATATAATTTAAAGGCTCTGAACACAGAGAAGGTGCAAGCATTCATGTACTGTTACATGCAGACCAAATATACTCTCTCTCCCATGCAGACACACCCAGCTCTGTTCCCGTCACATGTCATTAATAATGCATATATGCAGGGCTTTAATGGCGACACTGAAACATTCCCTCACTAAAACCTTTACCCTCAGCGTCAGGATGTGTGACATCTAGATGTGCAAAGCAAAATTGTATGCAGGCTGTCCTATAGTATTGCATTACTGCAAATATAGCTGCCACAGATGCATGAAAGCCTTGTCTCTTTTTTCCCCACACGCTCTCAATCTCTTCGTCCACCCACTCGAAAGCCCAAGCGTGTAATCTCGTTGGTTTCGTACACATGTGTTGATGTCATCATTGTGAATGTAAGATATTTCCCCCGTGGTTCTAAAACTAGGCTTCAGGAGTGCTTTTTTTTTTCTCCACAGTGTTTATTTTGAGTCAATCCTGCACATTGGAAGGGCTGAACAATAAAGTTATTTAACAGCAGTGCAGCTTCAGCAGCAAAAGAAATATGTTGTAGAGTAATGCAGCATGATTCAAAGGCAACCTGATGAGAGGCAGGTTGAGCGATGCTCAGGAGATACTGCATGGTGATGTTATTTACACATGTGCTATGACAAGGAAGCTGCTCTGCCTGTCTGCGGCTGAACTCACGATGACCATGGAGTTGACCAGTGACCAGTCAGAGGGACAGGGATGCTTACTGTGAGTTGGATTTTGGCTGCATTGGTTTGATGAAAAACATGGCTTAGACTCACTAATAGTGGATCGGGGTTGATAGTCAGAATGGACTAATTGAAGATTTCCTGATCTTGTCTTTGTAAAATATTAAGACGATGGATAAATAACGTGGATCTATGTCCTTTGGTGTTAAATGTGAGGCAGTAGCTTTTTACCCGAGGCAGGCAGCAGTGAGGTTTCAATGTCGTGGCTCCTTTAAGAGCAGCTAGTGAAGCGCTCAGTGCTGTTGGTGCTGCTGCTGCTGCTGATGGCAGTGCTGCCAGTTGATTGGCTGTGGCTGTCAGGGCTGAGGTGCTAGAGGGATGCTGCTACGTATCTTTCTGCCCCCCACACCCCACCCCCTACATCCCTCCCTGCTGCTCTCGCTCTCTCACTCTCTCTCTCTCTCTCCCCGCTCTCTCTCGCCCTCTCTCTCTCTCTCTCTCTCTCCCTCTCTCTCTCTACCTCCCTTTTGCTTGCTCGCATCCCTCTGAATAATCCACATCTAGGGCAAGCTGGCTGAGAGGCGATCCATAGCTCAGCTCCTCTCTGCAGGCTGAGAAAAGAGACAGAGAGATCAAGACAACGATTTTCAATGCAGGAGGAAAAACAAGAGATTTTGACTTAACAGGAAGAAACGAAGAATTACAGAGGAAGATTTTCATCTGCGGATATTTATTTATATATATTGTTTATATATCTATATATATTTGTACACACGCATATAGATATTTATATATATATACATTTATCCATGTACATATCTGTATTTGTGCTTGTCTGTTTATATTAATATTTTTATAGGTATTTGTGTGTGTAAATATATATGATATATAAGCAAAAAAAACTATATATATATATATACACATATATATATGAATTTCTATGCGCATCACTGTGAACCAAGAGAAGCAAGAGGAAATTTCTATCATCGGGGCTGGTCTCTGATCGTGTGGTCATATACAATATTTTGAATATTTCCTTTGATCTTCTACGTCAAGGGGACAAAGACTACGTGCCCATTTTGTATTTTTGTTTTCCTGTTGCTGCATCCTGTCCCTCTCAATCTTTTTTTTTCTTCATATCAGAGAGGAATAAAGCAGCGAGTGACAGGATTTGACAAAAAGGGAAAATCTGCAGAAATTCCTGTGATTAGTGTTATTTCTGTCGGCATTTGCGCTCTGTGAGGCGATCACAGCGTGCTGTGTGAGATCTGAGGAGGCAGCAGAGACAGAGTGCCACGCCGCTCAGCGTCAGCCCAGCCAGCATAGCCAGCATGCACAAACATCACCACTGCTGCAAGTGCCCAGAATGTTACGAGGTTACCCGTATGGCTGCCCTGCGTAGGATGGACGCCCCATCTTATGGAGGAGAATGGCAGGCCGAGCCCTATGGATACCCACCTGGGTATGGAGGAGGCCAGACCTTACCTGCTCCAGCCTCGGGGGGAGGTGGAAGCATGGGAGGAGGAGGGGGCACTTTGGGGAGAAGTAAAGGCAAGATAATGTCTGGTGGGGGCCCTGGAGGCCCCAATCCAAAGGGCCAGTCCAAAGGTGGGCCCAAAGTAAATGGCAACAACTCCAGTGGACAAGGAGGATGGTGGCCTGAGTGCACCTGCACCAATCGGGAGTGGTACGACCAGGTAAGTCATCTTGCTCACTTGGAGGAGTTAGATAGCTCAGGTGGGGGGCTGACAGGGGAGGGTGGAATCTGATGGGCTGCTGCTGTAAAAACACAAAGACAATCAACTGATCAACTGCTGGGGCTCTTGATTTATGGAGGAGAATTCATCTTTACCAGTTCAGATTTTCATTTGGTGTGTTTCTATTGGATGAGTTGGGAGAAAAGAACAGGACCGATTTTTGTAGTTTATGCAGATGACTAATGCTTATGGATTCAACACACCTAGTGTATGTCGTCAAAGGCTTATACGGACACCGCTGCCATAGGCCAAAAATGGTGCATTTTCATTCACTGAAGCACCATTGAGATGAGGTTTGCATACATTTTCATTTATCTCTCAAGCGAACATTTTCAAACTGACTTCGGCTGACATAAGAAATGTACAGTAGAGATCAAGTAATTGCGGGGATGTGTTTCATTAGGTCAGAGCAGAGGAAGAGATGATGACATCGATCTGTTACCAGCTCCATTCTTATTTATGGCCTCCATTTTATAGCAAGCCATTTTGCCAAAAAGAATCCGAATCTGTCTTCGGAAAACCGAGAATCAGCAATAATCTGTCTTAACATCAGCTGTCATACTCCACAGTGTGAATGAAGCCGACTCTTGACACGCGCTCCATTTTGTATCTATTATCTGATTTTATTTACATGTATTCATAAATTACAGTTGAGAAAGGGCCATGAGAGCTTCAGGAGAAGAGTCTTTAATTAAAAAAGGTGCATGTATGAGTGTGAGAGTGAGCAGAGGTGGGGGAAGGGTTGCTTGTTGAGCATGAGATTCAAGGAATGGTTCTTGCTATGCATGAGTATGTGTCTATGTAGGCTCGTGTATGCAGCGAGAGAAGCAGCTGCGTTGTTTGTGCATACTCGCTTCATGTCTGATGGCGTTCTGAGCGATGAACATCAGGCAATAGGTGGAAGAAAGTGAAAAGAAGCACAGGGGTAAAATGGAGGCTGAGTTTGCAGTGGCAGAGGGGAAGAGATCTCCCCTGAGCTGAGCCCACATATGAGCCGCAACCTGGATGATGTTACTACAGTCATTTTAGGTTTGAGGGGACGAAAAGAGCTTGCTTCACTGAAAATCTATTGTATTTCTTATCAGCTGCGTTCAGGCCAGGCTTTCATTTCATGTTTCACACATTTACGCAGCGTGATTATGTAAGCAATTATTCTCTGATTCTATTTTACTCCCAAACGCTCATTTCCAGCATCCAATATTCAACATACGGTGAAACAAATTAATGTCTGCTGTTGAAACAGGTTTTTCAACCACATCATGATTCACATAGGGGTCTTGTCATATAGAAACTGCTCAAGTGATAGAGAAACCAATGCTGATAGTATCCAGTGGTCCTGTTCTGTCTAAATGACCCAGTGTCATACAATTGTGTACCACAACAAAAAATGTAAAGAGGTAAAAAAAAATCCAACCTGGTGCTCATGGCTTCAGCCCGGGAGCATCTACATGCACCAGCAGAATGAAAAGAGACGGAATTAGAGAGACGACAGTGGGGCAAAAAAAAAAAGCAGCAGTCAGTGGGGTGAAAATGCTAAGGTTGAAAAAGAGAGAAATAAGCCAATAAAAGCAGGCCTGGAGAGGGGGAGGGGGTTATGTAAGAGGAGGCAGTTGGTGGTGCTGTCAGAGAGAGAAAGAAAGAGAGGCCCTGACACTCTGGACAAGCATCTGTCCCTCCATCTCTTAAAATAGGCATGGCCAGTATGTGTTCCTCTTCCCATAGCATGGATGAAGATGCACACATCCCCGCCCCCACTCCCCACTCAGAGCTCTCCTCATCACCGTTGCTCATACTTTGGTAGAAAATGTAAGAAAACACACACACACACACAGACACACACACACACGACCCCTCCCCCCACTACCTATACACAGCCGGAGAGCAGGGCAGAAATCACACACGCCCAACCACATGCGCCTGTTATCTTATAGTGGTTTACTAAAAAAAGCAATAACACAGAATCATTTTTATAGCTTGACATTTTAAGTGGGTCCTGCAGCCATGAACACTTGGTGTACGTCTCGTGGATTCATCAGAGCCATGTCTATGACATACTCATTTTCCCTCTGCCATCTATTTACAAAACGACATTTGTCAAGAGCCTGCTTGGTTAATTATGGATGATTCCAGTTGGGACTATAATAACGTTCTTTAAAACAAGAGCTTCTGAATTTAAATCTGAGAAAAGTAGAGACCTCAGTCTACTGGGAGCTTCAGCCTCCCTCTCCCCCTGCGGGTTCCAATCTGTCTTTGTGTGTTCTCCAGCTCTGTGGCTATGATTATCTTTAAACATTAATTGGATTTTACTTTATTTATTACCATCAAGATTTTGTCCAAAATGCCTTGCCAGGCCTATTGTTTATTACAGAACTCTGTAGTGACACTTTTAGATTAATGCACAGGCACAGTGGGCGCTCCATGTTGAATACTCCCATAGGTGATTACTCCTCAAAAGCCTTCAGGCCTTGATCAGATATGTTTGTGCATGAGCATGTGTGTATGTGTGTGTGTGTGTGTGTGTGTGTTGTAGGTGGATGTTTGTGTCGTGCGTCTGTGTGACTTCCACAGTTGCATTGATTTATCGGTGTCATCACGTGGTACATATGTCTGATGAGATTTTGTGCGGACAGATTTGATTTGTCATTCCTGTAACAGCAACCCGGGGTAATAATGGATTTACATGTGCTCCATGTCCAAATGTCTTGAGCTGGACCCCCTACTATGATCTTGAAAGGCTCCATCTACAACCTGAAATGTTCTCATCAGAACGAGAGAGATTTATCTATGAGCTCGTCCAGGCAAGCAATATGTGATTTAAATGAAACTGCATATCTATAGATTTTCTTTAAAAAAAATCCTGGTATGAAGTGTGCTGACAGTTTCATTACACCAGCGAGTGCAGCTCCTGTCAGGACATGCAGTCACTCTGTTGTGACACGTGATTATTGCGTGGTTGGTTTTTTTTTTTCTTTTTCTTTTTTAAATGCTCTGTCAAGCAAGAGAAATGTAGCTGATGTATTTTGTGTGATAGAAAACTTCCACAGGTTTGGGTTCTCCTTGTGATGATGGTCAAAGTAAACGGGGCAGTCGTGGACGGATGTTTCATTACAATAACAGGAGAAATAGAAGGAAGGCTCCCTTAATATGTGAGGAAACCACAATGATGATCAGAAATAAGGTTTTCTCGTCTTTCCCAGCCAATGAAAGGAGAAATGTAGAAATAATGATCCCATTTAGAGGTTTAGATTTTCAATTTTACATTTAGATTTTTCACATAATATGTGACGGGGTGATCAGGCTCTTTTTTAATTGTCATTAAATTGTTACCTTGCAGATAAGAGCAGGTGTGGAAGAGCTGGCCGATGGCTTCCCCTCAGTTTGCTGCCAACTGTTTTTTGGTGCTGGTTTAATGTTATACTGGTTGAGTGGCTTGCCCTGTTCATATCTGGCATTGATGTGCATCTTTGGTGATCCAATCACAGGTGGACAGGCCTCAAGAGACACTTGTGATCAGATCCTACGTCCCGGCTCTATAATGCAAATAAACACCTACAACATTTGCATAGTTGTTGTTAACCAGGCAGAACGTAACATTGTATTTCAGGTGCTTAGGTTTGCTGAAGACAAACTCCTACTGCTACAGACTGGATCATGCTCTCTGAGAGGGCCATGTGTAATTCAGTGCTTTCAGGAGGCAAAGCTGTGCATGCTGTTTATAATTTGGATTCATAATCTGTGCCTACGTACTCGCACTTGTTGACCACGGACTTGTAATGATGGGCCAGTGGATCCCATACCATTGTCTCTGGACAGAGACTGGAAATGAGATTGACAAGCAAGCCCCCCATTGGAAATCTTCCTGCTAAATTATGAATCCGATGTCTCATCAATGTGAGAGTACTGAATGACGCATAAGACTGACATTGGTACATGGGTCATAATCTTACCACAATGTATTTAGATATGATGCGATACATATTGCGATTTTCTACAGAATTTAATTAAAACTCACTAACTATATGCTTTGTCTTTAAAACCGAAGTGCACCCAAAAGTTGGCTTTCAGAGCTGCAGGTGCTGCTCTAATGTTGTCTGTCATGGCAGTCTATCACAGAGGCAACAGGAGGCAAATAGCTGTGCAGCGACATCAACAGGAGAGGAAGATCTTGTCTTTTTAATTTATCGATATTGGGGGCCGGAATATTGCGATATATTGCTGTATTGACTTTATTGCACAGCCCTCACTCTTTGTTCCTCAGGGGAGCTCAGAATTATGAGCTTTTATACATTTTCAGATGATGTGTAATAAATAATAAATGACACTGCTGGCGTGTGGCGGTGTAGCAGGCGTGTGGTCAGGGTCACGTGTGTGCACACACAGCTAAAAGAAAGTGGACACACAGTCACAACCACTTCAGAATGTGGTTTGAGTGATCAGATATCAATGTGTCATCCATGTTAATGGTTTGAATAACTGATTTCTTGCAGTGGTCCAAGATGGCTGACATCAGGTGATTTGTTGTTTTATTGGCAGTTGTTAAAATCTTTTTTCTGAAGAACAGCAAACTCAATATCATACACATGTTCACTCTGATAATTTATCAATGAAAATCATCCAGGACAAAATTAGTGAAAAGCTGCATTCATTTATTGTCTAGCTGTCCAAATGGCATTTCGTTCATGTCATCACTCTTCTGCTTGAGCATTGCCCTGGCGTCAGTTTGTCATGTCATCTGAGGACGAAGCCCCCACATGCCCCCCCCCCCTCGCCCACATACCCCCCCTCGCCCACATGCCTCCATCCCACTCACACCAGCAGAAACAAGCTGAAACTCTTTACGCCTGCTTCTCTAAAACATCTCTTTCCAAAACTCAATGACGTTTTCCAGGTTTGAAGAGCTTCCAGGTTTTACAAAGATAGAAAGCATTCAATCACAGCCTAAACTAAAAAAATAGTTTAAAATATCTGTTACACGTAACACATTAGATGATGTTACATATAAATTCAATAACTAAGTACTGTAGGTTATACAACTTACTTTCAGATATTATTACCTTTGTAAGGAGGATTTCTGTCAGGGTAACTCATAGCACTTGATGTATTATCTGATATGGCAGAATAATAACTTTTAGGACAGGAACAATTTAGGAATTAATCTGAGTTAGATCTGATGACAGTGTAAATCCTCTAGTTTAGTATTTAATGATTCTCAGGATTTAGTAGGGATCCATGATATGGAACTTTTGTTGATATTTAGTGATGTCACTACATTAAATTTGTATAAACACAAGTTTGTATGACGTATGCATTAAAAGCATTGTGAATTTGAAAAGGTAGGAGACTCATAAGGCCAATTCTGCTGATCTTTATAAATATCTGTATCTATGTCTCTCACTCTCTCTCTATATGTATATATATATGTGTGTGTGTATATATGTATATATTTATGTGTGTGTGTATATATGTATATATATATATGTGTGTGTGTGTGTGTGTGTGTGTATATAAATGACCAATATCTGCGGGAACAAAAAGACGTTGTGATATTACCACTTCAGGATATTATATATTACATCTATAGGAGTTGTTGTTGCTGTTAAGCCGCTCTCAGACTGAATCTCAATGTGTAGAAAAAAATTTACGATGCTATTTTTATGCCACCATTTATATCGTTATAACTTTAGAAAAAAAAATCTGATGCGGTTTTCAGACTTTTAAATCTGTTGGCTAAGTCAAGAAAATAGTTTTGTCTTTTTTCTCATGGCTTTATGAAAATGTACTTCATAAAACACTACATTTGAGTTACAGTATTTTTCAATAATAATAGAATAACATTTGAATAACTGTATTTATACAATTCTAGCCTTTCAGATTGGTGCAAACTTCAGACAGCAGCGTTTCATTTGACTAATCTATAAATTCAGAGCGCATAATTAAATTTCACTCATCTACTGTCAAACCTCCTACATCATATCCACCCCTCTGTGCCGGCCTGTCTCTCTCCCATACACACACAAACACACACAGTATATACACACACACCCATGCCTGACACAGACCTTTACCTAAAAACAAAGTGTTCCAGACCCAGGAGAATTTGGGGGGTAAAGGGAGGATGGTGAATCACGGGGAAATGCACTACGAAACAAGGGAAACGAGATGTGGTGCAATATTTATGTGCACTTTGACAAAGGTTTGCTTTTAATACGCTGTGGGGGGCGGGGGGTGACCAAGCGCCTGAGAAAAGTCAGACGTTGACGTCAGCGAGCTCGGAAGACTGTGATTACCGAGCCACCATTATGAGAGCTGAAGAACTGTGATGTGGAGCTGTCGGAGCTGTGACCCCACGACCTGAGCTGTGTTTAACTCCCACATTACACCCCACACTGTTGTTCTTTACCCTTACACTCACACACCGCGGCTGCTTTTGTTGTATTAACATGCAGGATTCAGAGGAATGCGTTGTGTGCCAACGCAGTTTTCTGCTCAAGTGATTTACTCATTATTGCAGCGATGTGAGGTGTTCAAATCAGCTTTTGTTGAGTGTTACAGGTGCGATGGTGTGCACATCCTGAGCGTGGAGGTGTGTGTCCTGCTGGATACCACGGCTGTCATGCCCCTGTGATCCATATGGTCGTTGTCAGAGGCCCTGCCAGGGCTCAGCCCCATATCAGCTCCCCTGTTTCCCTCACTGGCTCTTGCTGCCAGCCAGAGGAGAACAGGAGAGAAGAGAGGAGAAGGGAGGGCAACCCTGTTTGTTTGTTTGCTTGCCTGCTTTGTTATTTAGGGTTTTTTGCTGATCACAGTAGCGACTGGCCTAGAAATGTGACTGCGCTGTGCGGGGCAGAGTAGACTCCTGATTCAGCGATGGAAGCATCAGATTTTCTGTCGCAGGGAAATGCGAGGGCCTTTTATGGAGGGCAGATTAAATAATATGCCACCGTTTCTGTTAATTAAAAGAATCACATGAGAGCGTGTGATGAGCTGGATGTGCAGATATGAGATTCTTTTTGCCATGCTTGCTAGGTTTGTTTTAGCAAGAAAGGGCCAGCGTTTCTCAGTGAGGTACATCAGCTCTATCACCCACATGCTACCATGGAATATATCACAATCAATATGAGCGGAGAGCTCGTCCCTAAGCTTTCTGACTCCTCTTCATTTCTGTGGGGGTGTGTGGGTGCTTTCAACAGTGCTTGTGCTTTTATTGCTTTTATTCAGCCATTATATCAGTTGTTATTTTGGTAACACTTTACAGTATGGTTGGTACACAAAATCCTGAGCAGCTGCAGCACCAAAGAACAGCCGGAGAACAAAGTATCTGTTAATGTTACTGAGCCGTCTCTCATTAGATCCCGGATGGTTGTTTATCTCGCTACTTCAACCTTTCTAATTCTCTTTTTAAGTATATATTTTATTCAGAGGCCTCCCTGGTTTCTGACTCTCCCATTTTAATCTTCCTCCTGTTGTCTTGATACATTCAGTATAATACACATAAAATCTATAATAGTTTTGAACCACCAATAGTTTCTTGTCACTTTTGTTGAGTTTTTCAACGAGTGTTTAGCTACATACATGAGTCAGCACCGGCCCGCAGAGGTGTTTCACACACAGACTTACAGAGGCTCTAATGGCATTGTTTAATTCCATTCCTGGTCTGCGTATTTAAAAAGATCTGCAGGAAATTTTTGAATTTCATTTAACATTAATTTACCATTGGCCATATGGAAATATATTCCATCAGTATAGATGATATCTGCTTTGTTCAGGAAGTCACATGTCAGAAAGTTCAATCGATGTTCATCATATTGGTCCCGTATGTTCATGGGAAGTCTGGTAACATCCACTGAAACTAATTTTCATCTGATATTTTAAATATTTCAGAAATTTGTGACAAATCGAACATCTTAATTTATAAATCTAAACATTAAATGTACACATTTTAATATGTGAGTAAAAAAGTGTTTAATTTGTAAGGAGAAGACCATTTAATCAGCAGACATTTTACCAGGTCAAAGCAAGAAAAGCACGAGTGCAATTAACAGTGACTGACGATGAATCCAGTACGTTTTCCTAAACTCACGGTTCCTCGGTTTAACTTCAAGGTGAACAGATCTTGTTCATACTTTTTCTGCTCTGACAAGTAAAAATGTCTACAGCTAAAAGAAAAAAGTGTCTATTTGCATTCATGAAATTAATTTCTATCAAATAGTTATTCCTGCTTTTCAATGATAAGGCCCGACTGCTGCTCACCATTGGAATTTAATCATGCAAATTAATGTCATGCAATCAAGTCGATATTTCTTTAAGAGAAACAAATGAGTTTGGATGGAATTATATAATTCTTGATCCAGTTGTTCAGGAATTATTTCATTTTATTGGAACACTTAACTGCATTTATCATTCTTGTGACTGTTTTCCTGACATCATGTAAATATACATGACAAAGATGAAGCTCTGTTTCTGTTTATTTATACAATTTTCACTCATTGTAGTTTTGACTGACGCAGGTACTTCGAATCCTGCCCTGCAACAATGTGAATGGGATCTGATCTCATTTCATAGCTATTTGTTGTTGGGCCGTCCATTTTAAGGGAACGTGTGTGTGTGTGTGTGTGTGTGTGTGTGTGTGTGTGTGTGTGTGTGTGTGTGTGTGTGTGTGTGTGTGTGTGTGTGTGTGTAAGACATTTGGTGAAGTTCTGCATTTTATGTGTAGCTGCTTTGAGTGCCATCTCTGTCTAATGCATTATCCAAGCAGCCCTTCAGCCATTTGGTCTGGCCTCTCGTGTGTGTGTGTTTGTGTGTTGTTTGTGTGTGTGTGTGTGTGTGTGTGTGTGTGTGTGTGTGTTCATTTCTGTCATCTTCCTCCTGTCTTCCACTGCCCTTCTCCTCCTCCGCTCTTTGGTATTTTATTTCATACATGCTACAAATCAAAGGCAGTATTCAGAGAGGAGGATGATGATGATGATGATGACGATGATGATGCAGCTCCAGATCTTCCCTTCACTTTGATTAGTTTAAAATCATTTGATCGTGCTGTGTTGTACACATTTGTCAGGTGACATTTTGTTTAAAGCCTACAGGGTAACAATTTTATAAATCAGTATTGATGCAGTGACAAGGAACCAAATGATAAAACTATTTGGATTCATACAGACTTAAATGAAGCTCTGGATCACATGACATCCAGAGATGTATTGATATATATAGCTGATACATCAGTCCATCTGCAAATAAAGCTGAATTTGTAGTTGTGCGTTAAATTGACACCATTGGTTATGGTGTAAGTAGCATGCATCTATCAGGAAAAGCAACTACATCTCTCTCCAAAACTATTCCCTCCGCTTCCGCCACCATCATTGGAAGTACACGAAGCTCGACTTGCAATTAGCATTTCTGGACTGTAATCGCTGCGTAATCTTGCCAGAGCTACATTGTAGGTGGGCAGAGGGTCCAAAAAGCCCAACATACAAGCTTAAGATGAAACTCACAGATGGCAGTGGCTAGTTCTGATATGACTTTAAAATATTATATTTATGACTATTCAGTACAAGAAAAACTCATCAAAAAGCACCATCAGTATCAGCAACAACCAAATTAACGGTTTAAAAACTGATAATGATATTGGCCCTGAATTTCAGCGTATACATGACATTTAGAACATCTCTGTGTCCCTAAAATTGAGTTCCAGAACAGATTGTAGTTAACAATCTTCCCCTTTTGATTTGATTTTTTTCCCCAAAATCATCAGTTATCGCATTAATGTCTCCATATTGTCTCCGTATGTTTGTCTTGGTATTCCTCAGGGATTTGTGGGAACATAAATGGAATTGGTGATTTGTTTTAAAACCAGCTATAACCAATTCCTAATCCAGCTTAACATAATCGTGTTAAACATCTTTTTGCGAAATTGTTTTGTCACATTTCCACCCTTGTCATATTTGGGGAGATCCCTTCCTCTCCTCCCACTGGTTGCAGACATTGATTACTTTATAAGGAGACGCAATCATCATGTTTGAGCTAATATCTGCTTCTTTAGTCATTTAGAACCTGGTACGGTCTGTATGTTCTTCAACTAAGAGGGTGTTTAGTATTGGCCGCTATTATACATGAGGCAGCATATGTTTGGCTGCCGCGGACTTCCTGTTTTCCCCTCAGTGAGCTGACAAAGTGACATTTGTCTGTTCTCTATACAGAGCAATGTAGATTGTCTTAAAACGTGTCCCTCACTTCATGATCAGTCATTATTTTCTATTAGCGGGAATCTACTTCATCTACCCACCAAGTTAGGAAGCACACGTCTCAATCCCCAAGACAGAGGGATAAAGAGAGAACGTGCCCTCACTTTGTCATGGATATAAACAATACAAGCAATCCCAGCTTAATATCATACGTCTTATTACACTGTTGATCGTACAGCTCTGCCCTAAAATTGCTTTTATAGATTTATTACTTTTTTTGTGTCCCTCTGTGTGCTTGTGTGTTTTTGTTAATATGTCTTTGCTGTGTCACACAGCTTTCTCACTACAAATTTTAATTCTTCCTCATGAATTCATCTTTATTGTGTTAAATTCTCTCATGTAGGCTGCAATGAATTTTACTAATATGGACTTGGTGTGTGTCTATGTGTGTGGATGTTTTTAAGGTCATGGTTTAGGTTTATTGTGTCCATCTTGTCTGGACAGCAGCGATCACCACTGCTATGTGTGACAGGACAGTACGCCACAGCTTCTTCAGTGATTGTAATCCTAAAACTTAGGAGTTGTCCCAACCTGTTTTTAAAGATGAGAACCATCCCATCAAGGGCTTGGCTGTCGGCTCCATTGTTACATTTTCAGCTGTAAGAACAGCAGATGGACTGTATTGAGCATCACACAACATGACTTGTGTCACTGCTACAGTTTGACCCAATTGTTGTGATAACATTTGGAAAGTACAGCTGCTCCACCTTATACACAACCAAAGTGGTTCACGTACTTTAAGTTGCAGTTTCCTCGGCACATATTGATAAAGGGCAGGTGCATTCTGACTTAAAGGATGCCATCTGTCTGTGACTTTTTAAAAATTTGCTGCTGGTGCCCAGGTAATTTCTTGCCGCTCATGACCGTTTTCACATGTTTTTCGTGGAAACCGAGTAAACTTCATGGGGCAAACATGAAAGGTGAAAAAGAAATTCTAAAGAGAAGGCTTTTACTGGACAAACAGGGGAAAAAAAGAAACATACTCAGCTGCATCCATACCATTTAATGGTTCCTTGAATAAGCAAAGTCACTTCAAACTGGGGTCAGTCACTAATAATTATGAGGCTACTTGGGGTCTGGAAAGTACAAAAGTCTAAATGTAAAAGAGTCATTCAAAAAAAAAAACTGGTCTTGTCATCGTCTTGCACATTTGCCGTTGTCCAGAAATCTTACGAGACATGTGATAAAAGAACATGTTGAATCCTCTGTCCACTCTAAACTGTTCGCTATACAATCACTCCTCAGTCACGGTGACACTAATGTGCATGATAAACACTCATGTCTGTGGTAGGCTGGATTTCCGTACTCTGCTTTGTAACAAGCAAAGCATTTTATCAATGGATGTGGTTTGCAGGCAGTAATCCAGCCTTTTCCTCCTGCACTATTGACCTGTTTGTAATAGATTCAGAAATGGCTGCTGATTTTAGTATTTCAGGTTCATGCAGTGAAAGAATACGTACATAGTTTGTATCCAGTATCCACAAGCTGCAGTGACTATATATTTAGATTGCATTGCAGAGATTCTTTTAATTCCTTTAAGAAAATTTAAAAGAATTGAACTTGCTACAAAAGGGTTTCAAGGATGTCGACTATAGAAAGAGCTTGTTATTTCTGGCTGAACATCTCTCCTAAATCTTAGCCAAGTGCTTTGCCTAAACTGATCACTACAAACTAAAGGACTAGTCTGACATTTTAAGAGAAACGCTCATTTGCTGTCTTGCCCCGGCGCTCGATGAGAAGATGGATACCACTTTCACGTTCCTGTGGTAAATGCGTAGCTACAGCCAGGAGACTGTAAGCTTAGTTTAGCACACAAAAAAATGGAAACGCAGGGGGAAACAGCAAATTGGCATATGTCATGAAAATGCCCCTGTTCAAAATGTCGAGGAAAGCATTGTGAATGTGAACCAGTGAGTGTCGGTTTGGGCTGTGATGATGCAAGAGCGGAGAGATGAGGAGACGAGAGGGGCAGAGAGAAGAGGATGAATGAGAAGGGAAAGAAAGATGAAATGAGAGGTGTGGAGACAAGAATGCAACGAGAGCGGTAAAAGCCAGTAGGGATGAGGAATGGAAAGAAGGAAAAAAAGAGAAGAAGTGAAGCAGTGAGGAGCCTGTGTGTTGCCATGGTGCAGGCTCAGTCGGAGCTGCACAGTAGCTTTGCTGCTCAGCTAGCTAATTACCCACACTGCAATGTAGATATGCGGGCGGACCGTGGTTGCTGCTCGCCAAGAGATTTTTGATTGCTTCGCTGACACACAAGTGCAGGTGAAGCAACAAACTCTCTATCTGTATGTAGTCGAATGTATCAGGTGGAGGTTTGGCGTGGTAGTGGTGCTCCGCTGTGTGAGTGTGGCCACTTGTGTAATATAAAGAGCTCTTCCAAGCCAGAGCGTCATTGTTGCTCGACTGCCACCGCTTACCGAGAGCCTGCCGATCCTGATCAGCCTGCTTACAAAACCCAATATGGGCCATTGCGGATTAATATTCACCATTAAAATGTCCAATTATGTAATCAGCCAAATCCGAGTTCTGAATGTGCTCACTAGGGTATCTCAGCAGGCAGGAATGGTGAGACTGAATGCACCTTCAAGTCTGAACAACACTGAACAAAGAGCATAATATATTTTTCGAGTCAACAAATGCAATTTTAACTGTGGATTATGGTCGGTTGTAAGCTCTTGAAAATGAGAACTAGACAGTGTAGCCCCCAATCTTTACCCAGACATGGTACCAGAACATGTTCGGGTGTAAATGCATTGAGATGGCAGTGATGACAGATCTGCATGATGACATCAGAGCAGGGTTGCAACAGAGTTATTTTCTTTGTTCATTATTTCCCTGATTTAAGTATAAGATGTTTAAAAATACAATAACTATAACAAATTCCCAGAGCCCAATGAGATTTCCTTTGGTTGTTTTCTTTGTCTTACAATCAACCAAAAGAAATTGAAGAAATTCACAATGCCAACAGAAAATAATGGTATGTATCCTAGCGTCAGTTTGCCTCATCCTCAGATTCACATGCAGGTTTTCAGTTTTTACCCTGAGTGTGAAAGTGTAAACCCAAAACCAAGATCTGATCGTACCAGGTGTAAATGTGTGAAAATCAACATGGTCTCACTCCATTTTCATCAACATGGTCGGTCAGAACTCCTAATTTTTCAATGCGCTCTGTTCCCTTTTAGCATCAGTTGTCAACATGCAGGGTAGTCAGATAGACTTTTATAGAATTTCCTGTGTTTCTGAAATAGACACCATGAGATCAATGATCCCTGCTGTGATAAAAGTTGGCATGACTATAGCACGTGGGGAAGAATGAAAGACGATATGCATAGAAAAATTAGTTTGAGCCCGTGTTAAGGTATCATTTAACAATAGGCTGAGGAAAAAAAAATGGCCACCCTCTGATCATTGCAGGATTGAAACAATTTGGAGTCGTGGGAAAAGCATTGTGTTATTGGAGCACTTTTGAAAAATGTAAAATTTTGATTGCGTAAAAAATATCATGCACATGCATGACAATGCCTTTCTTGGGGTTTATAATTATCACTAATTTTTCTCATCATGCATTACCTTGGCACCATAAGAGAGAAATAATAAGCCGGAATATTGCCTCACTTGTAGCTTAGTGTATTTTAAATCTTATCCATATGTACCTTTCCATGCTTTTGGTCATGCCTTTACTGTCAACACACCTCTCATGGGGTCTGTTTGACTCAGACACAAAGAGAGCTCTGCAGAAGTCCAACCGATCACCCTGTGTGTTGGAAACAGATGCTAAAGCGTACTTCGTGTGTGAAAGAGCGACACCACATGTGATACACTGGGATTGGAATCGTACTGATCCTGTCCAATTTTAATTGCTTGATGTTGTTTTGAAATAAATCGGAACACAAGCTAGGTTGGAGGCCCCAGGGTATACCTAGAACTCGCTGGTTGTGTCTTATCTGGCCCGGGAACACCTCAGGGTACCCCAGGAGGAGCTGGGATGTCTAGGTTACCTTACTCAGTCCACCTCCACCCACTTCTGGATAAGCAGCAGAATGATGACATAATACATTGCACATTCATGAAAATTATCAGTCATTTGAACAGTATTTGTTCGGTGCATTGAAATGAAGCCAAAGAGATATGGCAGCAACAATACCAAGGCTAGCAGCACCTTTCTGATCAAGGCTATAAGCTATGCTAAGCTAACTCTTTCTGCTATTTGTTTTGGAGCAATCCAGTAAAATCTAGTCTTGATCCTCTTGTCTAACTTTCAACTAGAAAGTGATGATTTTTCAAAAAAATTTGGAACCTATTAAGCTCAGTGTCAGGCAGAGTTATTATTCTTTTCAGATGTAATATCAATACATTCTCATTCTTTCATCTCAGCACATTCATATTTTATTTGATGGCTACAGCACATATATTTGGCCCACATTTTCCATCCAACAGAACAGGTTGACAGCCATCTGGTGACCAGTGTGGTTTGTTTAAAGCTTCGCGGCTTTAAAGGTACGAGGATTTTCAGATCAGTGTTTCA